>NC_092077.1:6892500-7167500 GCF_039877785.1 Chaetodon trifascialis | reverse complement strand
TTCCTTTTTCTATAGCGACACTCGAGATTTTCCCACGAGCTGCGTTCACTTGGCCTTAAACTGATGGTGACAAAACTACCGAAAGACAGACAAGCGCATCAAACTTTCCCCCCCTTTCCTTTTCCTCCTCTCCTCCCCTGCCCTTTATCTTTTCTCCACCCTGTCTTCTGTGCTAAAATGTCAGTGACGATCACGTCGTCTGGTGACTCAGTGTAAAGACATAAATAAGGTTTTAAAGATGGGAAGAAAAGCTGAAAACATGACAAGGAAAGTATGTGGAGTGATGCCTCGCTGGTGACTAAAGCTTTGGGTGGATGAATGGACAAGAGAGGCAGACAGAGAGAGAGAGAGAGAGAGAGAGAGAGAGAGAGAGGTAGTCCCAGAGGCCACATGAGTTAGCCCACGTCTTTTGCGCCCACCCCCTTTGCTCTCCCCACACACACACATACACAACACATGACTGTCTCTCCAGCGTGTGCGTGTGTGTGTGTGATTAACAGCGGTGACATTAGGTTGTGTGTTATTGCCTTTTGTGGTTAAGCTGGACAGGAAACACAGTTTGGGCTGTCGGCCGCCGATTTAGGGCACCTCACAGAGGATGCTTTGTGTGTGTGAGGCTGAGTGTGTGTCTGCGCCTTTGTGTGTGCGTGTGTGCCAGGGTGTGTCTATGCGTATATGAGTGTGTGAGCATATACAGGCAGGAGCTGTGTTCAGATTTTCTCCCTGTTACACACTGTTTACTTCAGCAGAGCAAGTCATCAGGGAAAATCCAGCAGGCATTTTACAGCATTTTACATCAATACTAACAAGCAGAAAATTTTTACTTAACGATGTTATGGTGCCGTTAACTTCATGTCCAAGCATCTTTGGAAATTGTTTTTAAATTGCTATTTTGGCTATGGACTCTGGACATTTGTTTGGGCTTTTTCAACACTTGTTTCTTTATCAAATGTTGGAGAGGAGTGTAGAAATTTGAACTTTTCTGCTCTAAATGTAATGCTTGTCAAGGAAGAAGGAATATCATTGACTCTCTCCTCCAGGTCCTCCCTCCGTTAATCTTTATCCCTCCATCTCAGCCTTGCTTCTCTGTTGCTGCCCCACTCTTCCCACTGTTCAAAAGGACAGCCTATAAATAGATATTAGGCAATATCCTTAAGAGTCTACACAGAGAAGAAGGGAGGGAAGGAGGGAGGGAGGGAGGGAGGGGAGGTATGGAGCGACATTCTTACAAACAGCTGATTGTGTAAAGAGGGAACAGTAAGTAAGACAACACCGGGTGGGGGAGAGTGGCAGGAAGACAGAGAAAGGGAAAGAGCAGGAGGACAGACGATGTTAAAATAAGTTCAGGAGTGTGTGACAGAGAGATAGAGACAGAGAGGGAGGGAGAAATCGTTTTGAAAGCTGAGACGAGGCATAGGGAGTGCAGCGAGAGAGGAAAGAGAGGGAGGGAGAAAAAAAACGATGGCAATAAAGCAAGCGATAGCGCGACACAGGGGGAAACATTTGTTTAAATTCCCGCCTGAGGTGTCATACGGATGTAAATGTTGCGGTCGGCTCCTCGGAGGCAAAACGCCCTGGGCGCCTTATCTAAAAGGCACATTCCGCTCAACTATTTTGATATGCCCTTCCATTCCCTCAGAGAACAATTTCAAAGATAGCTCGCATTTCCACGCAAATAGACCCACACCTGAGTGACAGGCAGGCAGTTCTTAGCAGTCACAAGGTGGAGGGGAACCCCCCACCCCTCCATCCCCCCCACGAATGTCACTTTGACTCTTGACAGCACTTTCGAATTAGCCGCCGTGCTTATTTTTACTGTAGACGACAGGTTCGACTGACTGTGCTGTGTGTTTGTGTAGTGATTGAAATAATGGGTTGCAATTTAAAGAGAGGCTGAGCACGTACATGCACGCACGCACACACACACACACACGCATATATACAGAAGCGCACACACTTGACTGTGGAATTCTCCAGAGGAGGCTCCCACGCTCCCTGAAAGCTTGTTCTGAGTAGAGGAGTTAACAAGAGCAGTTAGCACCATGATAATGTTAGCAGCCAGACACACAGAGCGAGAGAGCCGGGCGTGTGTGTGTGTGTGTAAGTGTGCGTGTGTGTGATAGCCTGTGACATTTCTGCGATGGCTGCTTTGTCTTTCCCTCACTCTTCAGTGAAGCTGAAACAAATCTTTGCCCCCATTTTGCTTAATTCATTTGATTTATGTGAATCATGGGTGTGCGCTTTTGAGAGTGTTTTGCTTGCGTGTTCGTAAGCCTGCTGCCTGTATTTAAAACACGCTTGCGTGTGCGTAAAATCGCCGCTGCTGACGTGCCAACATGAAATGGACACGTTGATTGCAGTAAGCGAAGGCCTGGAGACGGTTAACCACCGTTGATGGCGATTATTCTGCCCGTTAATGGACGCACGTCGCTGTCCGATTAGTGACTTAGCAGCAGTGGACATATGTGATATGAGAGGGACTTAACTGAGGAGCCGCTAATCATCAAAAAGCCAAGGGGAAGTGGCGCTCTAATCTCAGCTTAGCGCTCTCACCGTGTGCACACTTGTGTGTGTGCGCGTGTGCGTGCGTGTGTGTGGATCCTGCAAGGGAAATGAGAGTTTAGGGGGTGGAAGAGACGAGCAGCAGATTGGAGTTTACTTATTAATTTGATTTGTAAATCAAAAAATACACTGCAATATTGTTGCACTGGTGTTATGCCATTTGGAATATCATTACTGTGCCGCTTTGTGGAAAAGGCAAGCAGCATGTGTGTGTGTGAGAAATGTGTTAAGGACTGTCTTTGGCGTGAGGTGTTCGATTTTTTGGTATTGTTGGACTGGGCAGAATTATGCTAATATTCTCTAATTATGACCTGGGCCACGCTGCCAATTTGTCGACTTAATAAAACCTCATCCTTTTTTTTTTTAATCCTCCTCATCGCTCCGCGCTTTCAAGCGGCTTCCTCCAGGTCTCCTCCAGGTCTCCGCCGGCGTGACAGCCCTGCCAAACTTTAAATGAAGTAGCTGGTGTAACCTGCACACCCGCCGTGCCCAATTGTATAGTAATTCGACTTCAAAGGCAAACAGGAGGGAGCGAGGGATTTTATAGCTGGAGAGGAGCTGTGAACGGCCTCCCCATTCATAGACACCCACCTCTGAGGAAGTAGTAGCAGAATTGGGGAGGGGGTTGGACGGGTGTGAAAAGGAGTGGAGGGAGGAGAAGGAAAAAGAGGAGCAAAAAAGAAGCAAAAAGTATGATGAAATGTTTGCCACTGAGTTATTCTTTAGAAGAGTGGAGCGCTCTCATTGGCCCCGCAGAGTTTTTGGATGTCTGTGTTGTTTTCCGTGTTAATGCGTAACCGTCCGTCCAGATATGTCAGTGCGGCTACTGTGGCTAAATGATGGATAATCAAATTGTGAAAACAAAAATAAAAATCCTCACATGCTTTTTCAGTAGCTGAGCCAAAGTGCAGCATTAGTGAGGTGAGGGGATTCGAAGCTGACCCCAGGTCTGTGTACAGGGTAATGGCGAGGCAGAGGTGTGCGCAGAACACAAGGGGAGGTGTGTGTGTGTGTGTGTGTGTGTGTGTGTGTGTGTGTGTGTGTGTGTGTGTGTGTCTGAAACAAAAGGCCTCAGTGTGAGAGAGTGAAAGGAGGTAAAGTAAACAGGCAGTGATGAAGACAGACCTGCAGTGTTAGGGCCTCTGTTCTATGTATGTGCGCATATGTGTGGGTGTATGTGTGTGTGCCGCGTGGCTCAAAGCCCTGTAGTTTGTACAGCTGGGCCTGCCGCTGGCATTGGACGGTGTGAGTGGAATGACACACACACAGGCTTGTGCACACACACACATCTCCTCAGTCATTCTATCAGAAGTAAATGATAAAGTGCAGTAAACGTCATCGCGAGTCGCTTTCAGTTATGATATTAATAGGATTTAACGATGGCAGCGCGCAGTTTTATCTCTGAAGTCTTTTGTCATCGAAACAAATACAAAGTCTTCATTGGTCATTTATGGCCCCGGTTTTTGCTGAGCAAGCCCAAGGTGATAGAGAGTCCAGGAGAAGCAGATAAGGAAATCAGCTGCAGATACACATTCCTGTGGACTTGAACAACTGTATGTATGTGTGTGTGTGTTTCTCTTCTGCACCCATTTTACAACATGAAAACCTTGTTTAGCATCATCCTAACACCCAGAATGGGATTACGAGCGTTTTACCTTGATGAAAGTGTACCAAAAAAAAAAAAAGCATTCGAATAGTGAGATTGCAGTTTTGCACAACTTGATTTAATAGCTTCATTTCTGTGGTGGTGATTTAGTAATTTTCTGATTTGACTTCAAATGAAGTGTGACATGGCTCCCCTTCATAAGTGGATGAAATTATCCAACCTTTAAAAGCCCAGCGGAGTCTATTGAAACACAAGAAAACACATGCAAAGGAATACAAAGTTGCTCTTCATGTCGTTTTGGGGAGAAAAAGGTCCTCAGCAATATACTAATGATAAAAACAATTTGCAAACTGGTTTCAATGATTTGATTATCTGTGAGATCTATGAATCTTGCAGGCAAAAATCTTCCAAAAACAATTAAAGGTAATTAAATTACATCAGTATGGTGTAGAGTTAGCTTTTTATGGTCTTACTTGAGTGGAGTTTATTTGATTTCGACAGTAACCTTCCCCCGCAATGTGATAACGCCTCATGTTGTGTTTCTTAGCATGGCGCTTCCCTCATTCCCTCCAGTGAGCGGCACTCAATATAGTTTGCCTTTCCACTGTCATAAGGTAAATAAGCAATGAATTAGTGGCAGTGGCTGCTCCTAGGAACAATGCCAGATGTACAGTCCGGAGGAAATCCAATAGAGTCAAGAGTGTAATCAGTTTAGCGGAGACAAGCAGCGAGAGAGGGGAAGAATTTGAGAGAGGCGGGAAAGAAGGCGTCAGCGGACTTTAAGAGTCGGACGCCTGTTGCTTATTTCTTGCCTCTTGCGCTCACCGTCACACGCTCCCCTCCCCTCAAGTTTTCACAGTCCCTCCATCCACGCCTCCAACCCTCCATCCCTCCATCCACGCCTCCATCCCTCCATCCCTGTCACGCGTTGCCTCTGTGCGACTGAGCGTTAGCAGCCTATTACCCGGGGTCATAGTCGCAGTGGCTTCAAGGCTGACAAGTGCATCTGAAAGCACTCAGGCGATGCTGAGAACCACATTAAATTCTATTATTGCCGCATAGTCACTGCATCCCTATTCAGCTGAAGTACAGGGAGGCAAATTTACCTTGTGAGAGACAGAGTTCACCTAATAGATGTGGCTTTATATCCTTTCCTTCTTTTCAAGGGAACAAAGCCACAGTAACAAATGCAAACAGCGGGGCCCTCGTGTTGCTAGCTATTTTCCTCCAGTTCCTCTATTGTCCAGAGGTTTTCATAAACACGTATTATTGCCACTGTGCATACTGCTCTCACTCTGTCTCCCTCTTTTTTTCCCCCCACTCTGTGTCTCTCTCTGAAAGCCTATTGTCAAGACATGGTCATTTCCTCCACAATGCCAGTGCAAGCGGGCTCCATTTGCAGTAATGGCCCCGTCTTTTGGAAAATGTGAACGCTGAATGGCCCCCATGGTAAACATACTGTAAGTCCTGAGAGTGTGTTTGAAGGTCTGCCAAGGAGCTGGGTGCTCACAAACCAAAGGATATTGTGTGGGGTTGCGCTGCGAGAGCTCTGTCGACTGAACATGCTGAATGTGCGACTCAAATGAAGAAAACAAAACCAGAGAAATGGGAAGAGAGGAGAATTGGTGCAGGTTGATGGGCTGAATGGGATGTGGTGAATACCTGCTGGAAGGACTGAGAGATGTCCTCATGCAAGCTTTTCTACAATAAACACACCGAGGAGTGGGTAGCATTTAAAGTTGTGTCAGACCATCCAGGAGTTTACAGGAAGTGGTTTTGTCCACAGGAACGTCCACACTTTGTGTCGCCTCCGTCAGATAACTGTAGTCAACCTATTATATCATCTTTGAATATTGCTCACTGTTTTCCCTTCTCTCTCTCTGTCTCTCTATCTCCCTTCTCCCTTTTTTTTTCCAGGATGTCTTCCAAGCGACCAGCCTCTCCATATGGGGGGACAGATGGAGAGGTAGCCATGGCAACCAGCAGACAGCGAGTGGAGGATGAAGATAGTGAGGGACTGGGCGGTGTCATCCACCTCCCCCTGGCCGCCTACTGTGGCAAGGTGTCCCCTCGCTCGCCCCCCAACCGCAACTTGGACAGCCCCCCCAACATGGTAAGGACAGCCGCCGGTTTTCGGTCCGATCTGGCTTTTTGTTCCTCGTGGGTGAAATAACCCACCTGTGGGTGACGGCGGCCTTGAGCGCTGACTCTGGGTCACGATGTGAAATGGGTGTGACATTTTGGAGGTATTTCCAACTGGTACGACTCCCGCTGTGTGGAACAGCTTCGACTTCTGCTTCTCAGAGTAGTGACATTACTTTTGGCTCTTCTTGGGAAGTGTCGAAAACTTTAACAAAAATTAGTTTCAGTGTTGTTTATGGAAAAAAAAAAACAGACATTATTGAAAGTAAAGTTTGTCCCTTCCTCTGAGTCCTTGTTTACCTACTTAGTAATGGTGCCCATTTGCCAAAATGTAAAGAAATACATATCAAATACATAGAAGTGAGACCAAATCCAATAATATGTCATGTCACGCTACCAGTCTCAATGTTTTTTTACATTATTCAGGCTCAGAACGTCCCATCAGCATGGTTCTTGTATTACTGGAAAATAGCCTTGTCCTCTTTCCATTACTGTACAGATACTTGTCCTGTATTCAATAAAATCTTTTCAGCCAGAAATTATTTAAATTAATCTTGTTTGTTTGTTCTCTTCTGAAGTTGTCTATAATGACAAAATGAATCCTGATACAATCTGAATCTGAAACGCCTCCTTGACTTTGTATCTTACGTACTCCTCTAATGGTGACTTAAAGTCACCTTTTAAACCCCAACGCAAATAAAAAGAAAAGAAAAAAAAGAACTTCACTAAAACAAAAGTAAGCAAACAAAAATATGCAGATATTTGTTGGGTGATTCAGAAATTGAATTCCACTGAATGGGGGGAGAAATGAGGGTTCAAGGCTACTGTTTGGGTGCACACGTGTTTTTGCTTTTATGTGTGCGCCACCAGCCGTCGCCTTGAGCCCATCTGATGCACTGTTGCGTGACTGCAAAATGTGAGCCATTGCAGTGAGTCATTTTCTTCAGGATAAAGTGTGACATTGTGTGGCGGCGCTGTATGTATGGCTCTGTATGTGTAAGTGCACTTGTGTGCGTGTGTGTGTATTTGTACAGATGAATTATATCTGCTGTGTGATTCATGTCAAATATTAGTGTAGGCCTCACAGTATGCAGGTTTGTTGTAAACTTCTGGTAACTGACGCACATGTGTGTTTCAGCACTCCGCTATGTGTGTGTTTTTAAGAGGACTCTGTTTTCCTGCATGCGACTCGATCCATACATGTGGTGTGATTTGCAATGCATGTTCAGCACCTAAGTGTGATTGTGTGACTGCACAGTGTGTTACATGATGCTGGTATTCATCGGTTAGTTTTGTCAAATCATGTTTGCGCAACATAGTGTTGAATGTTCACCACGAGAAACATGTTATTAACGTCTTAGAGCATCCGTTAAAGGATTTTGTCTTGTGTAAAACGCAGAGGACTCGCGTGTGTTTAGAGGGAATTTTCTCAGTGTGTATGCCAGCACACAATGCCCTGTCTTCGCCTCTCCTGGGCCCTCACCTTGGTACACACCTTGTCGCAGCGGTGCTCTGATAACGACCGTTGACCTTTCCAACATACTGACAATAAATTCCTGCATGCTGTAAAACAATGAAACAGCGCTTAGGAGCTGTAATGGAAAGCTAATTCTGTAATTAGCCTGCTGATTAGCCCGCAGGTCCCTCCTGCAGTCGTCTCATGTGTGGCAGGTGGCAGCTCGCAACCAAAGTCCTGGGACCACACAGGCATGTACACACACATACACACACACACACACGCACACACACACACACACACACACACACACACACACACACACACACACACTGGGTTGCTCCAGGACAATGATTAGATTGTTCCTGGTTCATTTAGATAGTTATCTTTTATTATTTATGGTTATATGTACACTATACAAAAGCAGCAACACAAACACTGTTATCAGTAGTCCTTTGTACAGAATTGGCTTCATCACTGCCCTTTTTAACTCATTATGAGGGGACCCCAGGACCCCTAGAATTTCTAAATATCCTCAAAATGACAAACAGCTGCTTTCTAGACCATTGATTGACAGTGGAAGGGAGACAGCATTGGTGTGTATGTGTGTTTGTGTGCTGAAGAACTTGTGTTGTTGGGGGGGGGGGTCTCATATCCAGTGTAATAGCTGATGTGGCTTATTAAGTGGATGTGTGTGTCTGGCGGGTGGGACCGGGGGCTTATCCGACAGCCTGCTTGGCATGTTGTAAGATGTGTGTTAAGTTGTTTTTTTTTCTCGTTTTTTTTTTTGAGGGGGGGCAGCTCCAATCCTTTTGCCGCTGACTGTCAGTGAAGAGTGGATGAAGAGAAATGGAGAGCAGGAAGGAGATTTACTATGTGGCGGGGGTGTTGGTGGGACTCTATGGGAGTGGGGCGGGGGTCCGTCTCTCTCAGTGCAATTGTCGTAAAGTGATAGGGGGAAGTAAATGGCTCATCTGCGACCGGTTGACTTGGAAGTGAAGCAGCGGGGGAGAGCGAGAGGAGGGGGGGGATTATAGCTTTATCTTGTCATAGTAAATTAACACGGCGGCGGAGAAGCGCTCGGCTACACACTGACCTCTTCATCCCGCCTGCCTCGCCTGCCTGCTCGGCTTTGGCCCGGCCGCTTTACCTGCCTGCTGCAGCTGTACAGCCACACACGCAACAACACACACACACACACACACACACACACACACACACACACACACACACACACAGGGAGGGAGAGAATGAGAAAACAGCACTCATTGAATGTTTTAAAAAGCTGAAAGGTACCAGATTATTCACTTTTTAAAAAATTTTGTTTTTGTACAAGCCCCGGCTCTGGATGCGAGAAGCACCGTTCGTAATGGTTTGCAAATGAATGCAGTTTAGCTAAAAGGGTGTTTTATTGAATGTGAAGTTCTCACCATGCTGGTGGACCCTGATTGGCTGAGTGCAGCTCAGTTCAAACACCTGATGGGAAGGATTTTAGTGGTAGTTCAGCGAGGTCAGCCAATCAACACGAAATCCAGTTATGGCGCCACTAAAGATATTAAAGGATGGATTTTTAACTTTGTTCCCAGGTAAACAAACAAAATGCTAAATTATTACAGCAGGGTGCTTTTAAGTCTGCACTGCATGTATAGATTTAATACCTTTCCTTTCGTGCTTGCTTTCTTTTTGCTCATTTATGTTTGTGTTTTGCAAATCCTTGCAGAAAAAAAATGTTTTCACATCAAGCAGAGGCAAGCATCTTCTCTCATAAATGTGTTAATGGACAAACACTAATTATTTCATTAACAGGCAAGATGCACGCTAGCCCGATAGAAAACTATAAAGACATTTCATCAGGCATTATTTCTTATTCGTCTTCCTCCCTCTTTTTTGTGTAATTTGTATGTGTGACTGCGTGTGTGTGTGTGCGCGCGCGCTTGTGTGCTCATGAGAATTTGACAGATTTAACACAGTCATTGAGCAGTCTTGAGACACAGTGGTCACACTTAATTTCTCATGCCAGTGATGCACTAATGAATCAACACACACTTGCCTGTCAACAGCGAGGGGTCGTGGTAAAATATACTGGCATGCATTTTTAGCCAAACTGCTATTTAAAATACAGAAAATACAGCTGCATGTTTTGACATAAAGAGAGGGCAAGTGTGTCATTCTTGGACACAAAGTTTCAACGAGAAGAAGGACAACAACTTATGTTAATATAATGAAATATTGATCTATGTGGTACATACATTTTTTTTTTTTGAAGTTTCCATGGAAAAGCTCGGCCTTATTGTTGGAACAGGAGGATAAAAGTAGTGTATGTGTGTTTGCTTGCTTGTCCCTGCCTGAGGGATCTGGAAGTCAAAACTGACAGTGTCTGTGTTTAGCCATGGCATGTAAAGGGATTTGCTGCACGCATGTGTGTGTGCGTGCATATATGTGTGTGTGTTTGGCAGTGTGTCGGAGGTGTGTTAAGTGTATGTCGCGGAGATTGGCAGCTCTGGTGTAGAGCTAAGTCTTACCCCCCTGCAGGAGAGATCAGTGACATTCTCATGGTGTGTATTTGTGTGTATTTTAGTTGAGCAGCTGTTTCCAGTTCTTCCTACTGCCACATTGTCCATGCCTTGATCCACAGCGACGCGCCAAGCATCCAATATTGTTTTTCACACATACACCTTGCGCAGCCCGAGACATGTCAGGCTATGGTAGAGAGAGGGGAGGGAGAAAGAGAGAGAGGGTTGCTTCTGTCGGGCAACAGAGAGGGAGGATGGGAGGAAGACGAAGAAGAAATCAAAAAAAGAACATGAACAGCGGCATCTGTGCTGGCTGTAGAAAAAAAAAATAGCATTTGGATTTTTTTTTTTCCCTCTTTTTCTGGCAAGAGTTACGTGTTTTTAAACCAACCTCCCCTCACAGATGAGCTTAAGAAGACAAAAGTTGTTTAATTCGGTTCCATTGCAGAGGCAGTAAAAGGATAAAGAGAGTGAGGCGCAATTTTTACTTTGTTCCAGTCATTTTGGAAGAGAATTGACATCTGCAAACTAAAGGCAGAACCGCCCACACTGCCAGCCTGCCACATCCAGTGCATATAAATACATGTATGCAGGCACTCGCACATTAACACACACACACACACACACCTACAGGCTATTTGCACTCACAGTGTCACACATATGCGCGCAGAAATGGCAAAAACCTGCTCACACACATGCGCGACGAGGAGAGGAGGGCATGAACGTTTACAGTATCCACAATTTCTGGTTGTACTTCGGAATAAATGTATGTTGATGAGAAAAGTTTTGCGAGCTGCGTTATTGCGGGAACACGTCGCCGTACGCGCGTCAGCCTCCTGACGCCGGTTTACAATAAGGAATCTGCCTTGTGTCTCGTCTTTTTTGATCCCTCTGTCTTGGACTTTTGCGAAATCGCCAGGGTAAGAAATGTCAGCAGGGCACATGGATTATATGCTGCGAGATTGATGGGGGGGAAAAAATCCTAAGCCATTTAAGTTGCCTTCGGGATAAGGCTGTCTGTCTGACACACATAAATAATGTCATGGGCCCTAATTTACCAGGTCTTTGAAGAAGCCACAGCTCCCCGCTAATTCCCTTTGATTGGGAAATGACCTTCATTGTTGGACGCAGTGAGATGACATCTCCCTGGCAGATTTTCGACAGTGCAAGGAGATCCGACAACCCCGACTGCCCCCCCCCCCACCCCCCGACTCCACCCCCAACCCCCACCCCATCTCTTCTCCCATATTCTTGTTCTGTTTGTTTTGTTTGCGCGACATCTTTCTCGAAAAGAAAGAGTGCGGCTGTTTTAAGTAGGCGCTGGATTAGATAAATGGGATGTGACAGGTGTGACCGCTGCCTTCAAGATGCATGCCTTCCCCTCTCTCTCTCTCCCTCTCTCTCTCTCTTTCTCCACATATCTCTGTCAACTCTCTCTCTCTCTTTGATTTCCTCTAATAACATCGTCGCTCTCTCTTTCGCCTTTCGCTCTGTCCATCTTTCTTTGACTTCTACCCACTTGCACTCCTTCTCTTCCTCTTGTCTCCTTACATTTGCATGCCGCGCCACCACTGATGCAACTCGTAATCACAAAGCCGCTCATTTCAAGTCTAAATTTCCCTAATCTGAAGAACAGGAGAGGGTGAAGGAGGAAATGAAGCGACAAAGAGAGACGGGAGCGGGTCGAACCATCGCTTGGTCCGGTGGTGAGGCGAGAAGAGTTAAGTCTTTCAGTGCTTGAAGATCACAAGACACTTTCCCAGCGCAGCACAGCCCACAGCCAGCATGTTAGAAGCCTCATCACTCCATCATCCGCTGTATACAGTATACGACTGTTAAAGCCATATCATTGCCGTCAAGCTGTCCCCTGTTACAATGCAGCCACAAGAACGCCGAGGAGAGAATTAGTGAATTATTGAGCGTGCTCACTTATTCAGAGTGTGGAAACACACAGAGCCAGAGCGAGTCAGTGAAGTGTAGAAAACAGCAAGTGATAATGGTCTGCTGTACCTCTCAGACAGCGTCAGGCCACTGACAATGAAAGCATCGTCTCTGCCTGGACTTATTCTCTCCATAGAGCACAGAGGAACGATTCGAGACTTTGTCTTGAGTTGTCCTCTTCTGCTCAAATGAATGCTTTCATAATAAGACGCCTAAAGGAGAGAAAAGGGTAGAATCTGCCGTCACGTGGGGCCTAGCTGACTTCATCATGGACTGTGATCTCAGTATTAAGTTCCACTTCCACCAACAGCCTGCGAGTTAATGATTATAAAACTATCTCCAACTTAATACACCATAATGTCATTAATACCGCTGGAATGTCCCTCTGTCTGTCCCTCTGTATCTGGCCGTCTCCCACACATGCACACCCACACACAGACAAACAGAGGTACTGGGTATGTGTGCCATTGCCCCAGGTGGCATGCTCCATATTGTAGCGGGATTAGCCAAAGATTAACCCTGTGGGCCATTGACCCTCCTGTCTCCAAAGGGCCAAGCTGACAGACTGGCAGCCTGATTGACTGACTGATTCATTGTAATTAAAGAATGCAACACGTACGTCAACACACCCGTGCGTGCATGCCGGAGGACACTGTATGCGTCCACGTGGCTGTCGATGCATTTAGAGCGTGCATGCAGTACGTACGCTCATCCGTCCGTGTAAGTGCGGCAAAGAGATGTTCTCCGTCGAAGCTGACACCGTCCTCCTTCTCAGTGTCACTCTTAATTGGGCTTAGCTGGCATTAAGTCTATCATGCGGGCTAGCCAAACAAACACTGGTTTTATTGGGTCAAAGATTAAGATGCTACAAGTTGCTTACCATTCAGTTGCTGTCGGGAGGTTTTTTCCTACTGTTTATTCACCCGACTTTACCAAACTTATCATATAAAAGAAACTTAAAGGTCCCCTCTGGACAAGTTTTAAGGAAGTTCAAACATCCAAGAGAGCAATAGGCTAAATACACTTTTTAGTGGAGGGGGGGCTTTAATAGACCAAAACAAAATCAATTGTGTGAAAGTTTTTTTGATTTCTGAAGGTCGTTATACTTGTCATGTTAAAGACAGTAAAGTTTAGACACCAGACAGTGGGATAATTATTCATCATGACAGCTTGGCAAAAGGCACAGAGCCTTACAGTGAGCTGTATATATTATATTTTGTAGCTGCCATGCTGATTGTTGTTTTTTCAGTCCTTTCATGAATTTATGGAAATGATTTGACACCGCTCCAAAGCTTTGTGTTTTGAAAAGGAATCCACTTTTTTTTTGTGATTTGACGGAGTTGCATCCTCAGCATTAATTGTCAGGAATCTTTGGACAAAAGTAGCGCAGCGCTGAAACTTGCTTGGGATTCGGTACAGTAGTGTTGGACATCCCTCAAAGCCAAGCTGTTGAAGGCTTTGTAATGAAGAGTTAGCGTGACTCTGAGAGTGCGCGGAGTCTTTTGCTGTTGTTTCATGTGCTCGTTCTGTCAAGTACCTCCAAGTCAGTCAAATGCAGATTCCAGAGGATGTGAGAGAGAGAGAAGAAGAAGAAGAAGTATGCCCTAACTTGAGATAACTGGCCAGGGATGACAGTTGGTTGCATTGAGCTATGAGAAGGGGAGATGGAGAGAATAAAGAGAGCAAGGGAAGGAGAGATGGATGGAGATAATGAGTGGGTCTCTGCCAGCTCCTCCCCCACCTCCTCCTCGCTTCTTTACTCCCACAGTTTGCTTATTTGTGTCTTGAATTTGAGGTAATTTTTAAATCTAATAATTTTCCCTCTCCCCCTTCCCTCCAGGAGCAGGACGGCACTAAGGGGAGCTCTCTGAGCCCTTACCCCCAGCACAATGCTACCTCACCGGGCAAAGAGGAGGGCGGCGGCGGCGGCCGGCCTTGCAGTGACGGGGGCTCGGCCACGGGTACCTTGGGGACCCCCGAGAGACGCAAGGGCAGCCTGGCAGACGTGGTGGACACACTGAAGCAACGCAAGATGGAGGAGCTGATCAAGAACGAGCCAGAAGGTCAGTGATGAAAGGGGACGCTTGTGTGGCCAGATGTGTGATCTGCAACTCCCCACCATCTCTCTGGCGCCGCGCCGGCCTTTTATCACACTCTGTTGTCCTCTCTCTCTTCTTCTGTCTTTCTGTCTTGCTTTCTCTACAGCTTTATCAGCCCCTCTCTCTCTCTCTCTCCCTCTGTTATTAACCCATACACATTCAGATGAGAAGCGAGCCTTTGTTTTTCCAGCACGCAGACAGACAGCATCAGCTGTTTGGGCCTATTGTCCACCATGCTTTGCATATTTATCACAACCTGACAAATAAGATGTGTGTGTGTGTGTGTGTCGTGCTTGTTCGAGTGTGTGGAAAGCCTCCAGGCATACTTGGATATCTTAACAACAAATGTTTCTCGGCTTTTATTTCAAAGGAGGGACACCCAGATTAAAATTTCTTTCAGCTGAGGGTTAAATACAACTTATCACCTTTACTGCTACCTTTGCAAGTTTTGGCATGATGCTCTCTCCGCCCTCAGATAAAGATTTCAAGCACTGCTGAAGAGACATAACCAGATTTTTGCCAAAGGCTACATAGCTTAGCTCGATTAGGCCCCACATTTCTTTGTCAAGTTTAGCCTTGGGCTAACAGTTGGAGTCAAGAGATAAAATTAGCCCGTGGCCAACTCTAATTTCTATTGGGCAGATAAATGGGGGCTTAAGTCACTATGAAATGCATGTCATGGTGATAATGTGATAAGGAGATTACCAACAGGTGTCCATCTGATGGGATCATATAATAACATTGTGCTTTATTGGTGAAGATGTCTTTCATGTGGTACACTGGGAGGTCAGTTTCAACAGGTACCTGAAGCTGGTAGGGATTCACCATCTTGCCTAAGGGCGCTTAAGCAGAGCAGATCAGAGGTCTTCAGGGGTCCACAATGTTGGATCCAATCCATTAAGTATCCATGGTAAACCTACATCAACCCAACCTGCATAAAAAGCCTTTTTTTTTTTTTTTTTAAAGTGACCTGAGCACAGTGGGACCCGACCCAAATAGACCTTGGGGTAATTGGACCCAATCCAAAATGCGACCAAGCTGAACAGTTAATAGAGAGACGGCATCAACACTGGCAGCAGGCTTCAATTAACACGTAACAGGATGATAACAGTGTCCTATGAGTCAATAAAGTCATTGAAACTAATTCCAAAAACAATCTGTTCATATGCTTCAAAGATGGATTTGTAGAAATAATTCCTGTTTCCACTTCCTGCCCCAACAATTACACATTCTGTATGAAGACATATCATAATTGTTTAACCAGTTTAATGCTTGCGATTGAAATTCCAGTTCATGCAATAGCATGCGTTTTGATACAGGTCGCTGATTTCATAGAATACTTTTTCCTCTGATGTACAGCTGTTCCTGCTTCATGTCACGGTCGTGAAACACGGGAGATTTTTTTTTTTTTTTTTCCTGCTTCGCTATTTACTGTAACTTAAACTGTACATCCACTGCCATGTTCACAATTTTAAGTCCATTTGGATCCACTTTAGTATCAGACACATTAACACACAGATCCGACCCCTGTGGCAATAAAACAAGACCCTCTCTGACCCGATTAGACTTAATTGGCACCAGGTCCAGTTCAGGTCCCAGGTCGGGTCTTGTTTCCTCAGAGCGCAGTGGACCTGTGAAGACCTTTCAAAGCAGATGCATGCTCTAACAACCACTAGATCTTCTTCTACCCACCCATATTTTCCTTTTAGCTTCTAAATCCACCACTGCTGTGTGCTAAGATTTCTTTTCAAACATCTCTGAATGCAGTGTGCTGCCCCGTGCCCCAAAGTTGAAAGAGCAGTGCAGCAGTGCAGTGTGTATTTGTCTTTTAAGTGTAGGTGTTCATGTGTCCGCGTGTGTTTGTGTTCAACAGGCTTTCATTTCAAGCTGCGATGTGCTAACCTTATTTTCCAAGCCTTTCTGTAAGGTTTTCAAAGCGGCCGAGACTGCTGGTCAGCTCTCGCCGCCTGGTTGTTTTTATTCCAGTCAATAGAGAGGCCTGTTGTGGCACATTTAACACACACACACACACACACACACACACACACACACACACACACACACACACACAAAAAGAGAGAAAGAAAAAAAAAACTGGGCTGTTTTTTGAGCTGAGCTGTAATTGAGGTGTGTTTTGGGTTGTTCGCTGCTTCACTAGACCTCATGAACTGGCTGCAGAGGGAAAAAAAACAACAATAATGGATCTTTATGAGTCAGCCAGCGCAGAGAGGTAGGAAGAGACAGGGAGAGGGTAAGACAGAAGGAGGAAGAGCAGCAGAGAGGAGTGAAGGAGAGAAAGAGCCATGTCTTCACAGACCCCATTAGCAGAGTGCCACGGTGGTGCGGCATCCAAACCAACCCGGAGCATTATCTGCCCTACGTTTAAATGAAACGCGCGAACAAAAGGCCCCAGCGCCTCCAGACCCATCACACACACACGCACATGCACACACACAAACCCAGGCCAAGCAAGAGAGAATGGAAGAAAGAGTAAAGGAAGAAAAGGGATGCTGAGAAAAGATGAAGAGAGGCAGAGGCTTTTGAGGGGGGGGGGATGAGGGGCGGTATTGAGCGCGAGATAGAAATCCCTTTTCTGTGCCCGGCTAGCTATTGTTTGGCTGTGTGGCTCACAAAGGCCATTAGCAGCAAACAGCAGGTTGGGATGAAAATTTAATGAAGGCTTTAATCATTATGAAAGGCCTGGAATATTACTGCTCTCTCTGTCCCTCTCCCTCTCCCTCTCTTCTCCCTTACACACACGCTCACACACTGCTTCCAGCTGGATCAATGACACACACACACACACACACACACACACACACACACACACACACACACACACACACACACACACACACATTTAGAGTATAGGAACATTAACACCAGGAGGGATGTGAACAAGGGGCCAAAGACATGAAATGGGTCAGAAAACGATAAACATCTCGATTCAGAATGAGAAGCTCGACTTAACGAAGGCACGCTCTGAGCGAGACATCACACACACACAGACAGTCGCACACGCACGCACACACATATGGCTTAAGTTTGGAAGATATAGTTTGGTGTCTGTGGCTAGTGTTGCTCTACTTAGGCTAGATGAATGGAGAGTGGTAGATACTAGGTCAGTGTGTGTATGTGTGTGTGCGCTGTTTAAGCCGTTGGGAACATGTATACTTGTGTATGTGTATTTGCATATGTATTTGTGACAGAATGTGCACGTGTGTGTGTGTTTTATAAGGAGGATTGCATTTGGCTGCATTCTTGCAAGGTGTGTGTGTTGGCCTCTAATAAATGACTAGCCATGTTGTCCCCCATGGCCTGGCCCAACCATGCTCCACCGCTCTCCTGCTCTCTCCATTCATCTCCTGTCTTACTCCACCGGCCACCTGCTACCCTGGAGATACACACTCACTCTCACACACGCCTGCTACATATATGTGCAGATGCGCACACAAACCGCACAGCCGTCTCCTGTAATGATTTCTTCAGGAGCGACAGGGAGGAAGAGCCAAGATAAGAATGCCATGACACTGCCTTGAGTGTATGCGTGTATGCGTGCGTGTGTGCATGCGTGCGTGTGTCTTGGAGAGGCGGCCGGGTGAGATGCTCGTGCTGGAGTGTGTGTGTGTGTCATTACGTGGAATAATGAGAGCAGAGCGCGGAACATCGCGGGAGGCGCGGGGTCGAGAGGAGAGACGGTGCTAAACCCCAAGAGAGATGGCTGCACAAGTGCACACACACCTGTATCAATGAAAACGCACGCGCGCACACACACACACACACACACACACACACACACACACACACCTTGACAGCTCCCTTGGACTTGCCATTTAACCCCCTGCGAACCCTGTGCCACAGAGCAAAGCCTGGTAATAATCTATTAGCCCAGCAGTGTGAAAACAGACATGCACAGGATGGATGGATGGATGGATGGATGGATAGATAGATAGATAGATAGATAGATAGATAGATAGATAGATAGATAGATAGATAGATAGATAGATAGATAGATAGATAGATAGATAGATAGATAGATAGATAGATAGATAGATAGATAAGACACTGCAAAATGAAAGAGAAGAAAAATGAGGGGAATTAAAAGGAGGGGAAACATCACTAAATGGGGCACAGATGTTCCTCTTGGCCCCTGGAGTGGTGCCTCCTCTGCCCTGGACTTTCACCAGACACTCAGCCTCATTCCTCCTCTCCTCTCCTTTTGCTCCTTCCCTCGCTCTATGGCAGCTTCGACTGTAAGTGGCTCACATTAAGTGCCAGCTGAGCTCCATCGCTGGACCCGTCTGTTGACCCTCTGCTACCCAGCTACAGCTACCCGTCGCTGGGGCTCCGTGGCCTCTGGGACTTTTTATGTTGTCCCTCCTTCCAGCATAACCACTGCTGTACACGGGATTCAACGCAGAGTAAACCTTTAGAATGACGCGAGCCGTGGAGGGCAGCGTGCAGAGAGAAAACGCCTTTAAATTGCATTTTTTTTTTTACAAATGAAGTTCTTCTTATTTCAATACAGCAGCCAAATCCATCAGTATCACTCGGTTTTCACTTCACACTTCACTTCCTGTGAGTAAAAAAAATAACTATGATAGAAATTTGTATTGATTCAGCAGCAGCTCAAGATGCATTAATGTCAGCGTGGCTTCCTTCTTTAATGCCTGATTTTAACAGTGGCTATGTCCTACCCTAAAACAGGAGACCAGAAAAACAGAACAAATTGCCCACTTTCTTGTAAAGTGACATTCAGTTTGACAAAATGATTGCTGTTGATATAAGACGTAACGCAGCGCTGTAAACAACTTTGCACTGCGCTCGATTGTGTGGCTGTGACGGTCACTCGCCTCTCCTGGCAGTGATGTCGTCTGGGTCAACAAATGGCAACATTCTTGTTGTTTTTCTGAGCCAGGGTGCAGCTCTGGGGTCAGACCCTGGCCTTTCTACTTTACGGCCTTGATCTGGACACACGTGTGGGGAAACAAGAGACACACTCATGCGCACACATACACACACTCGTGCACTGTGTGCAGGTTTACAACCGTGCCGGCAACCTCAAGGTCAACCAGAATGGTGTTTTTATGGCTGAGTGTACTCGCTGCTTCAAGGCACTGGTTTCCATACTGAAAATGCCAACTCAATGACAGATGTCACACAGCGCACACACACACACACACACACACACATACATGCTCACACATGCACGCACAGCACTTCATCTATTTTCAAGGCAGGGAGGGAATCCAGGGCTTGCTTTTAGAGAGCACTGAGGCATTTTATAGGACAGCACTTAAGCAAGGCCATTGTGCCACACAAGCACACAGTGGCCGGAGCTCCCTCACGCCTCCGTACACTCCAATGGGTGACAATGGGAAGGGCGGATACATTCTGCCAAGACGAAGGAAAGAGAGAAAGAAAGGGAGTGGAAAAAAGAGCTGGAGAAGTGGAGGGATCGAGGCAGTCTCTCGTTCATCCGTCCATCAGTCCACCCCCTCCTTCACTTTGCTTAATCCCTCCTCTGCTCCGCTATCTGGGGGGTTTTGTCAAGCACACACACAGATGCACACACACTCTAAACATCAACAATGGCATATACAAGCCTTGCAAGTCATCACATGGACCTGCGACCAGATCCCTAAGGGGAATTTGTGGACTTTCAGCATATAGAATATAAGCATATATACACGCAGACACACACATACAGCAGAGGGTTCACACCCTCAGCGTGGGAGCGGGCGACTGTCTTTATGTGATTTCCACCCTTTGTCGGTAATTAGTTAGTTGTATAAATTAACGTGAAGTGCAGCAGGACTCTCCCAGCACATTCTTCTCGCGCTGGGAAAAAGAAGGCGACTGAAACGAAACAGAAGGCGAGGTTGAAAGAAAGAATTGTTGTTTTTTTGGGGGGGGGGTTCTTTTTTTTCAGTTCACTACAAACGGAAAGAGAAAGTTCAGGCGAGTGAGGAAAAGCAAGTCCTGTCCTGTTAGCCAATTAAAAACCCCTAAATAAAGAGAAATTGACATTGCGCTTATGAGACTAACTCTGACTTGAACCTCTTTCTAAGGAAATTTGAACTCCCTGTGTTGTTTTTTCATGCTACGCCTCCTCTCCGGTGAAATTCAGACATTTTCTGCTCGGAGAGATCACAACATTGAGAAAGCAACGGCATCCTTTTGCACAAATAAAACTCACTTTGAAGCATGGCGGAGAGCTCACGCTTCAAGTTGCTTATCTATGAAAACCAGTTCCTTTTTTATTTATGATTCTCTCCAATTATCCAAGTGTCATTGTGTCACTTCGCCGTCGTTTGCAGTAGATGGGAGAAAAATCATCACGGACATGGCTCGCAATTCAAATCGAGTCAATTCGGGGCTTTTTTTTTTTCTTTTTTCCCTTTGTGGCATGAGAAACAGGCAACGTCATGGGGCGAACCTGAGGCCTATTGTGGGGCCGGCCATTGTTGGCTCGATGAAAGGCGCATTCAAGTCACTTTTCTTATTGAATTGTTTTGCGTCTGCTTTTCAACGTGACATTCTCTTCCCAGCCTTGCACGAGACAATCAGTGGGGATGAAACTCCTTTCTACCATTCTTCCCAGTCCAGATGAGCGATATTAAGGAGATGAATAGTGTATGTGTGTGTGTGTGTTTGGGGGAAAAGTAGTGCCCCAGCTTTTGTCCAATACAGGAGCATAAAGGGGCTTATAGAGAGGAGAGAGGGTCCTGTGGTTTTCCTGATGGTGTGTGTGTGTCTGTGTGTGTTATTGGCCTCCCGGCGTGGCATTAAGTTAAGGACAAAGGCGTGAGGTTCATGAATCAGCCAGGGCTTCCATAGCTTAGTTATTGTGACCTACCCACACTTTGACTGTCCTACAGAACGCTGCGTGTATGCGCCTGTGTGTGTTGGTACCTGGTGATGAGGCAGGTGGCGGGGGGGTGGGGGGTGGGGGGGCTGTGTCTGTGCATTTCCTGTGTGGCATCATATGAATATGTTTGGGTGTGTCTAAGTGTGTGTTTGTGTGAGTCAGACTGTCACACATAAAGGCCTTTCTGTCACTGACTCCCAAATATTAGACAGGCCCCAGTGTTTTGGCACCCTCCCCATTCACTTCCATTCAGCACCATGTCCCATGACCAAATCAGTGGAATCCATGATTTATCTATTCAGCTTGCTCATAAACCCGCTTCATTTGCACGCCCTGTTGTTTTTTCTTCCTTTTCTGTGATTTTCCTTTCTCGGTCTTTTTTCCCATTCCCATGGAGAGACAGAGGAATGTTTTTATGCTGCAAAATGGCTGCAAGATGAATGACTTTGTGTAAAGTGCACCGACTTTCATTTGTCCCTCAATTACGTTATCAAAAGGATATGAAATGCAGCTGAGAAATCTGAAAACTTTTCACTGAGGCACTTAAGCAACAAAAACACTCTGAGAAACACTGTGGAAAAAGGAATTACTGCTTGGAGTTCAACCAGTTTTCAAAAGGCCAGATGACGGCACCCTCAAACAGTTTCACTTTGTAAGAAGAATCCTTTGCAGTTAGCAGATAAGTTCATCGATCTTCCATTAAGTAGTTTACTGACATACCAGCAGTTACTTTGTGAGTAGGTGGATGTTGCATTTTGAAATTAAATGCTTGATTTTTCATCTTGACATTGTGCCATAGCAAGATATAAAAACCTATCGCTTTGCTGCAAGCTTTCCAGACATTTCTATTAGCATGCAAATGTTACAGTGAGTGCGCACGAAGCCATTTCTAAGTTAACTTTGAATAAAGGACGAAATTGGTGGAAGTTACTCGTGACTTTTAATAACACTGATCTTTTTCTTAGCTCCTCGTTGCAGGGTCAATAAGAACAATTGGTAGTGCTCGGTTTTTACGGGTCCATAATTTTCTTATACTTCTGGAGGAAGTCTCGCAGAGAACTATGTAATTTGATCCTAATCATGGGAAAATCGAGACAAAGTTCTAAAACAGTCATTTTAGTCAGAGTTTAGTGAGCTGTGTTGAGCAGCTTTTGAAGCATTTGTTAGTTTCCAGTGGAGAAAATGTGTCAAACCTCATCCATTATTCATTGACATTTGAAACATTATTCCTTAAACACGCTGAAATGTATGCTTGCCTGTGGACACATTTCACATTTTCGCACGTTAGGCTGACCTTCTGTGGACCGGCTTAAACACTTTTTAAGTTAGTTAGTTTCCATGAATCAGTACTCAAAGAGGAAGCAGAAAGCGATACAGACAATAGAGCTTCAAAGATGGTTTTTGAATTAGTAAAATCTAAGCAAATCAACCGGGCTGATAAAACTGACACCAGGCACAGCAAGATAATCGCATTCGAGCTAATTCCTTGGCACTTCAGATCAAAGTGAGATTGACTTTTCCTATTGTGATGCATATGTGCATGTACAGTACATATATTGTGGATGCATGCATTTGTTTATGTGCTCCACACTGTAGGTGCGCAACTACACTTTGATGGCAGCATGTAAACTTCCTGTAGGCTATAATGTACTTTAAATAGACTTAAAGTAAAATCTATGTTAGAGCTTATTAGCTGTGACTGTTTTTGCAAAAGAGTCAGTGTGTGTACATACAGTATATACTGTGCTTATGTAGTATACGCGTAGGCAAGTCAGCACAGTATATGCCTTAAATGCCACATACTGTATATGTGATAGAAACTGCACCCCATTTCCCCCTGTGTAATCCATGTAGGCTTGTGGACAATCTGCTTAGCACAATTTTACATCTCAGCTCCAACTCTCATGTGAAAGCGTCAGAGCTGTAGTCCCCTGTCACCCATGTCAGCAGTGTCCAGTGCAGGATTTAAGGCCTGACGTGGATGTAAGGGGGTTTTAACAGCCTGAGTGGAGGCGTGGGACTTGTGTGTATCACTGCATAGCTCTCTGTACATGACAACTGCAATAAAAACATGCATGTACAATATGTCGCCCCACTCATGATGATGAACGCACCAGCCTGCCTGACCTGGCTAAGGAGCCACAGCTACCCATGGTGCACCAGGGATAGCGAATGGACGCGTGCCAGCGGTCCACGTAATCACCCACCCACGGGCCACCCATACTGTTTCCGCTTCCTCTTGCATGACAGATATCAAGGTGGTGCACACACTGTTGTGTAGCTTTAGCGCTACAGTCACTCAGAGCGCAACAAGTCAGTCAGCTAGTTACTCAGTCACTCCGTCTTTCAATATGTCGGCCAGTCAGCTCGCAAAGGAGCCCGTCCTACAGAGCCCCAGCGAGCTTGCCAAGACGTCAGCCACTCAGTTTCTCCGTCTTCTAGCTACTCAGACATGAATTCAGTCAGCTAGAGAGCCAGTCACTCAGCCGCTCACTCAGCCAGTCACTGTGTCAGTCTTTGAAGCCATGGGGTCTATATTAATTAACCCTTGGCTGCCTGGTCAGAGGGCGGCTCCCGCAGATGAAGTGGCTGTGTCTGTGTTGTCAGCCTCAGGGGTCACGACCCTGAGCCCACATCGCAGCCTGGCCTTATATGAGCCAGATGTTGGGAGACAAGCATCCCCCGTCAGCCCCTCTCCCCCCCAATCCCGCTGCATTCTTTTCCTTCGCTGCTGCTTGGCCAGCAGAGCGGCCATCACCAGCCACTCATGTCAGAGCTCTGACTCTGCTCCTCTGGATGGATCGCTGCTGTACTTCTCTGTCCGCCCTCCCCCATCCCTCCTCTCTCCAGCCGTCGTTCTCTCTCTCTCCCTGTGGGATCTCTCTATCCATCCATTCACCTCTCCCCTCCCTTCCCTCTGTTTTCACCCCTCCCTCCTCGTTTGGCCCACTGCCCCTTTCCGCTTCGCTCAGGGGAAAGAGTGCCGTGTGTGTGTTGCCTGGCAGTGTGCCCGCTCTCATCGTTCTCCCTCCCCTCCTTCACTCCTACCTCATCCTTCCCTCCTCTTTCTTTCCTCCCTCTCATCCCATGCTTTCCATCCTTGCCCTATCCTCACTTCCCTCCATACTTCCCCTCCTACCTCCCTTTGTCACCGTCGCTCTCTCCACCTGCTTCTAATCACTCCCCCTCCATCTCTTTCACTCCCTGCCTCCATTCATACTTTGCTCTCCGTCTCCCCCTCCCTCCCCCCTCCCTCCCTCGTCTCCTCCTCGGCTGGGCTCAGGAGCAGTGAACAGGTGTTGTCTCCTTTTGATTTGGGTGCGTTCGGATTAATGCTGTCAGCTCAGCTGTTAAAACAACTGCCACCGCCAGATGCCAGTCAGTTTGGGGCTGGAGCTGTCACCTACACACACGCACACACATTCAAACATCCAAACATACGCACACTCAGACGCAAGCGCGCACACACAGGGTGACGTGCACATGTGCACACACACGCAAACATGGGGCCCCTTGGCTCATTGTAATACCGACAAAGCAAATCAGCTGCTGTACGCCAGTCTTGTCTGTAACCAGGTGTGTGTTTCTGTAGCCTTTCCAAAACATCACAGTCAGTGGCTATAAAGGGGGCATTATGACATGATACTACAGTAATCGTTAATATATGGTCAGAGTTGCTATACACTCACTTAGACAACTAGAGTCCATATTTAAAGGGGCCAAATGAAGGATGCTATTTAGTTGCTTAATGGGCAATGTAGGATCCATTTTTTTCACGCTCTACTAGGGTCAGGATATCTCTTGACTCTTCTCTTTTATTGTTTTATTCAAATATTGTGGAAATCACAATTCATAGACCCTGAAGTTAAGTTCAAAATCACTGACATTTGATGAATATACCAAAATTTAGCATGAACTCATCTTTTTACCCTTCCAGAGCAACTTAGTGACCTAAATACTGAGCATACAGTATACACTGCAGGTCAAAAGGATAATGACCTTCTTGTACCACAAATTCATTTACAGCCTCATTTGTTAAAAATCTGTTTTTCCTACAATAATTAACTGCTTCCCTCATTGAGGTACAATAAAAACTAGGTTCTTATTGATTTTCTGTGTAATAGACAATGATGGATTTGCTTCTGTATTCAGTGAGCAATCCCTCAATAAGCCTTGTTTATATTAGCCTGGTCTGTAACCGAGTTTGCTGTCGCTGAAAGCCTCCATTCCTGAACAACACATGATTTCTACCCTTGCACCTTCACCCTCTGCTCTTCCCTCTGCTCCGACACACTCACTCGTTCCTTTCTGTCCTCCAGAGCATCCATCCTGCCCTGTCTGTAGTCAGCGCACACACAGACGTGCATACACACCTATCACCTGCTTCATTTTAAAGTGTTCCCATAAAACTTCAACCTTCCAGATCTGTGTGTGTGTGTGTTTGTGTGTCTGCATGCGTCACCATTATTTTGGCACAGACTCCCTTCCTACGCTCGCAGCCCTTTTCCGCCCGACCGTTTTCTTAAATTTAGAATGCAAATGCCTGTTGTTGAAATTTGTGAGTAAAATGATGATTAACTATGAATATCAATGATCTACGGTGTGTAAGTGGTGTGTAACAGCGCTATTTAAGGCTGCTTCAGATGTGGGTGGAGTTGCAGGCTTCCTGTCTGTGTGTGTGTCAGATGGTGGGTAGTGGGCTTCGCAGTGGTGATGATGCTGTCTGGCTTCATTTTATACACTAAGACATTCATAGACATGAAGCATCGGGGGAAACATTCCATTCTATCTTTATCTCTATCCCTCTTGGTCACCCCCCCCCAAATTGAACTAATGTACTCATATTTGTTTGCAAGCTTCACACTAGACAGTCTTGTGATGCTGGATCAAGGAGCCATCCACACTAAGACACTGGACACTTGTTTTGTTAAGTCATGTCGGTTTGTCTGACACACTCTTACACCCAAAAAAGCACACACCCAACTCACTCTCGAACATAGAGCCCTCTGTCTAGCCCCCCACCCGGTGTCAGCTTACTATGTGAAAACACAGGCGGGTGCAGGCCACCAGCCGAACTAAATTTCGCCCCAGTTAACTGCAGATCACGCCCTCCTCGTCCGTTTTTTTTTTTTTTTTTTTTGATTTGTTCGATTACGCTAACGAGGTTACGGCCAAGGTTATCCGACCTCACTGTAGTCTCCAGTCTCTTCTGAGCCAGACGTTGTTAAGACAATTAGCCCACTCAGACAGTCATGGATGTCTTGTCGGAGGAATGGTGGGAGGAAGAGGAGGAGGAGGAGGAGGAGGAGGAGAGGGGGGTCAAAGAGAGACAGGACCGTACAGGAAGAAAAGAAGTAGTGATGCATGGAACTGTGCCTGAGTGGAGCTGAAATCCAAAAAATGTCTGATATTTATCTACTACGTCGACATACATGTAACTGAATTGACACAGTTAACTTGCTCTGATAAAGATACGAATGATCAGATTAACACCGGACTGATTTAAAAAATAAACACAATGTATTAATAGAAAAGCTGAGCATGATTTGATAAACCTTGTGAGCATTTATCTTTTAATTAGTGTTTTAGTAGAAATGAAAATCTAATTTAGACTTAGAACATACTGAATTAGAATGTGCTGACTGCACTTTTGGGCTGTTTTGAGCTCCACTTGGCACCTCTCCACTCAGTTAAAGCCATTTTGATCTCGAATCTGTATGACTAACGGGTAAGTGGGCACGTAACAGCATTTTTCAAAGCGTTTATATACTCTACACGACTGCTGGCCACTAAATGACAAATGTTGGGGAACTCACAAGAGACAGAAATTTAAGCAGCAACAGCCGAGATCCTGACTCCTCAGTCCTAAAAACACTTATCCTACATGTCCCATAATGCACCTCAGTAGCATCTCAAGTCCAGGCCGAAGTAACCCTGACAACCCTGACTGATCACTATCACATCATAGGGGCTACTTTTTCAAACTTTCCCTGTTTACACAGTGTGTGTTATTCCTTGTGACAGGTAATCTGAATTTAAGGTGGAAAATGGGTGAAATGCCCCTTTAAGCCTGCCTTTATCGGGTAGTGGTTCAATTCTATTGATAAAATAGGCATTTTAGAGCAAAAGTTTAATTCATTGTCACTGCAGTATGTTCTTTCACCATCATTTAATTTCTTCCCTTCCTATTTGTTGGCCACAGATGGCTAAATGATCTAATGTGACCTAACCAGCAGCATCAGCCGTTATTGACGAGGGAAATCTCGTTAACCAATCAAACTTTTTTTTTTGTCTTTGCCTGAAAGCAATGTGATCTCGCCAGGAAAATAGGGGAGTAGAAAAAGATTTACAGCGGGAGACGTCGACTTGCGCAAATAATTGGAGCACAATGGCTCGCAAGGATCCAACAGGTCACGCACACAAACACACACATGCTAGTCAGCAGAGCATTCCAGTGCTGTTTGGACTGTTGTTGCCATTGGTCTAATGGTTCTCACATGTCTGTCGCACTATCTTTGAGCAGCACACAGGACAATGTGGGCTATTCTAAAGACTTTACAACACGCTCTGTCTCAGGCCGATCAACGCACAGATGGAACAAACATTCACACATAGAGAAGAAGGACAAAAAGAGACAGAGACGGATATCAAGACTCAAACAGACGCATAAACAGAGGGAGAAGTGTGTGCGTGTGTGTCTGTTTGTGCTTGTCAACAGCGTCCGCGTTAACTGGAATAGGCGGGTCCCGCCTCCGCCGTCCGGCGAAGCAAAGCCACTCTAAAGCCAAGCCAACTGTCAATCAAACAGCCAACATGGGGCCAAAACTATGATAGCATCAGAAATAACAGTCTTTACCCATCAGTCTCACATGCACAAACACACACACACACACACACACACACACACACACACACACACACACACACACACACACACACACACACACACAGACAAGCAGAGGGGAGGTTAAAGTCACAGCTCAGCCTTGTTTGAATAGGCTTCCAACATGCAAAGCAACATTACTGTGTCAGGAGTGTCTTGCTGTTCTGTCTGTCTCTCTGTCATCGCTTTGACAGGCAGACGAAAAATGTCACGACTCACGAGAGAAGACGCTGCACTCTGTGTGTGCGCGCGCGCGCGCTCTCCGTGTGTGCTTCGCGTAGTTAATGCGCGGGTCCGTTCCCCTCCTGTACGCAGCAGACCCGATGTACAATGTCTTCTTTTGTTGTCACGTTAAAGTGATGCAATAAAGCTGTGCAGTGACAAGGACGGCCCGGGGGCTGCTGCGGTGACAGAGACATCGAGCGTGTGCGCGTGCGTGTGCACGACTGTGTGTGTCTGGAGTGGAGACAAGAGCACTGAAGAGGGGTTATTGCCACGAGACAGATTGCAAGTGTCATTTTCCATTACTGCAGCCCGAGCCGCTGTGTACGACACACATACGCACACACAGTTACACACCGATACACATGCCTTGGCCTACTTCAGCAGGATGCTTTTGACAGGGGAGATGTGCATGCATTAAGAGAGCGCCGGCCCTGATTGTTTAACCCTCTCCTCACTCTGACATCAGGTTAAGAAAGCAGAATTTGCAGACGCGCTTTTTTTGGTGGGGTTTTGTTCGGCTCGTCCGATTGGTTGATTCTCTGGCCGTTGATTAAATCAGAGTTTTCCATGGAAGTTTAGATTTCAAGAGTCTGCAAATTACATTTGGATCTGCGTGTAACTTTGAAATTGTTGCTGAAAACCTAATTTAAGTGATTTTCATGGTTTGGCTGGTAGATTACATCATGAATCTGTATTGGCTGAGAAATCTCTTTGACCTCTTTGGCTTGTGAAACGGTCGCAAAACATATCAGATAATGTAAAAAAAAAGCGATGACTCCTCCTACTTTTTTGCATTCTCTTCCAGTTTGCATGCAGGAGATACAAGGTTTTCCCCTGACAGCAACAGCTGCATACAATATGCTTCAGAACAGCTTTTCAAAGGATCCTCAGTGCATACATTGAGTTTTAAATTCAGCGTGACCCATTGTCGCATGTGAACCTCTGTTATCTATTCAAAAGTCCCGCATGAGGCTCTGTTTGTTAACCAGGCAATTAGCAGCAGTATTTGGTGGTTATCAGTACCACAGTTGACACTTGGTCTCTTCAGCCTGTAAAGTATGAGGCAGTAAAATGAAAATGGGATCAGTGTTTGGTCCCATAGCTTGTCCCTAATAAGGTGCAGTGGCAGCGGCTATCAGGGGCCAAGCTGAATTAGTCCACAGCGGATTCAAATGTCTAGATGCTATCAAACACCATTTAATGATAATGGAGGTCACAGAGGCAATTGGGAAAATGGTGTGTGTGTGTGTGTGTGTGTGTGTGTGTGTGTGCGTGTGCGTGTGTGTGTGTGTGTGTGAAAAGAACATTTCTCTGTCTCCCGCAAAAGCACAGCATTAAGATAGCATCGCTAATTCCTCCAGCTCGGCACAAAAACAACATGCAGAGGAGGGGAGAGAGAGAAAGAAAGGGAAAAAAAAAACGAGCAAAATGCAAACAACAAGGAAACTTTTCCTGCGACTTTCTCGAATGTCGCTCCAGATTTTGCCCTTCATCGTTCTTTCACAATGTCGCGCCCTCTCCGCTGCTATTTCTGACTGCCAGTGTGTGGATCTGGCTCGCTGAGATTTCATGCCAGTGTAAAAATTGGCTGAGGGTTTGGTTCAAATCAAATTGGACATAAGCACCCACAACACCATCTGTTAGGGAAAGGCAGTGGAGTGAAGGGCAGAACTCTGTATTCAGATAAATGGATTTTCAATTTATTAAATTGTTGACTGACACCCTTGTAAATTTTCGCTTTATGTGCTGTGGCCTATTCTTAGAACGTCACATTTAATGGAAACATGTTGCTATACGTCCACACAACCTCTAATATTAGACCGAAAAAAAGATCTGACTACATCTGTTGTTTTGTGTGAGTTTAAGTCCTTTTTATATTTTTCCTCACATTTACAAGAGAGGGAAAAAAAAAGCTAATTTGTCCTTTTTTTAAAAGCTTTTTCCTAAAACTTCATCTGCCTTTAAATACATGGTGAGTCTTTAGGTGTTTTGGCAACTGATGGTGTGTGTGTGCTTTTTTTTGTTAACAGGTGTGTTGCCCCAAAAGGTGTTTATAGACGCGTCTGTGATTGTCACAGTACTTTAGGGGAGGACCATATGTCCCTTGTCGCTTCACCCAAAAACTTACTTTGCAAGGTGAATAACAGCTTCTTAACTCTCAGAAGCTGATGTCATGAAGCTCTGTGTGTGAGTGTGCGTGCCAGATACTTCCACTGTGTGTGTGTGTGTGTGTGTGTGTGTGTGTGTGTGTGTGTGTGTGTGTGTGTGTGTGTGTGTGTGTGTGCATGTGTGTGAGTGTGTGTGTGTGTGTGTGTGTGAGAGTGTGCGCCCCCCCCAGCCTGCCTAGTGGTCTGGGTGTTTATTAATAACTGAAGTTGGAGCAGCTTCTGAATTAACAGTCACTGTGGATGTTGAGACCGACCAGGGACTGAGACTACACACACACACACACACACACACACACACATATATATATACATATACATACACACCTCCTCTGCTTCACTGGGAGACGGGGAGCACTGGGAGGGGGCTAGAAAGTAAGGAGGAGGGTGGAGATGAAGAGGAGGAGGAGGAGAGGGATTTTAGTGTTTACACAGAGGCCCGGCCACCGCAGCAACTGTTGCCAAGCGCTGTCCTCCCCAACAACAAGCCAGTAATTGGTACTGTTAGCAGCTAACCTTGCGGAGGTGGTGGTGCGAGGTGGGCTTGGACAAAAAGCTTTTTGATACATCTCCCTCACCATGTCTTCCTCTTCTCAAGCCGCCATATACTGCCCCTGTGTTTTTTTTTTGTTGTTGTTTCTTTTTCTTTTTTTTTTTTTGATGAGAGACTGCCCGTAATCTTGGCACGGCCCCCCCCTTTTGCTTTGGAACGATTGGACCGTCTTTAGAAGGAATCGATGAAAATGTGTCCAGACACATGGCCCAGCTCAACCAGACATGAATTGATCATCAAAATATCAACATCATCATTTCGTAATAGAGCGTGTTGGTGCCGTCAGCGCGAGGGGAAGAGCCAGACTGCAAGGCATTATCAAGAGGGTGTAAATAAGTGAGGAGGCGTCTTCCAAATTCTGCTTCTCTGAAGTTTCTTTGAACATCTTCATAATGAAGAGATCCGGTCTGTTCAAGCTGTAAGATTTCACTACTAAGAGACTTCACTTACCTCATGTTATTTAAATAGTAACACCACTTTTTCCCTTTTTGCCTTTTTTTTTTTTTTTTTTTTTTTTTCAAAATGAAACAGCTTGTTAAAACTGCACCAAGTATTCATTACACCAGTGACTGCTGCTGCGTTAGGTGACGTATTTAGACCGGTTACATAGCATAGTTTGGCGCTGTACTGGAAAAGCTGTTTCTATATTAATATGGGTTTATGTACAAGTGTGTTTGTAGATTAAGAGGAAAAGGGTGGTATTGTGCATTTATGGTCCAAATAATATGGACAGGCCTCATTTGTATCTGTTGTTTATTGTCATTTTGGCTGTAATTCAGGTCAGATTACCTGTTTAAGGTTGCAGTCATTCAATTTAATCTGGTTATAATCTAATCTTTGGATCACATGTAAACTCTCTTTCTGTCTTCGTCATGGCCGCCAGCTAATGTGTTTCCACCACAGAAGTCACCACACATCTCTGCTCTCTTGCTCTCTCTCTCTCTCTTACTCCTTCCTTCCATCTCAATACTTCAGTGTTCAGGGTGGCAGCCTTAGACAAACTCCACCAGTGCTTGTATAATTGCTTATTCAATGCTGACCCCTGCTCAGTTTAGGAGGGTGGAGGAGGAGAACGGAGAAGGAAAGAGGGGGAGAGTAGCTGGAGCCTCCCCGTGTCTGCCAAGGCCCAAGTCAATGTGGAGCCTGTTTTTCGGGATATAAGGGCCGGCCACGGGTCCCAAGCCAGGGCCCTTTCCTGTGGGCCCTCCTCCTCCTCCTTGTCTTCGTTCTCCTCCTTCATCCTCCACCCTCCTCTGAGCCCGGCTGGGCCTGGCGCTGGCACAGAGGTCCCTTTGTTGTGCACCCGAGGGCCCAGGCTCTCTCTCACTCTTTTCCTCCAAACCCCCCTCCTCCTCGTCCTCCTCCTCCTCCTCCTCCTCCTTCTTCTCCTCCTCCTCCTCCTCATCCCACTCACCATCCCTCCCTCCCTTTTCCTCTAAAGGTCTCCAGGCTTCACAAATATGAGATAATAGGAAAAATAGAGCTGGCCGCTTGTGGTGACTCAGGGCAAAACGTCTGAGTGAAAAATAGAAAGTGAGAGAGGGTGAGATGGTATTGTTTGTGAGGTTGGTCGGAGCGAGCTGGACTGAAGTTGAGTCTCCTCCCACCTCTCTCTCTCTCTCTCTCTCTCTCTCTCTCTCTCTCTCTCCCTCTCCCTCTCTCTCTCTCTCTCTCTCTCTCTCTCTCTCTCTCTCTCTCTCCAGCAGCTTCTGAACCAAAAGCTCACTGTGGATCCAAAAGCCGGATGGGGCCTCGCTCTAACACACACGCGCGCACGCAGACACACACATGCACACACGCACACAGTGTTTCTCTCTCCCTCGCTCGGCAGGTGGACGGGGTTGTTTTGGCTCGGCTGCAGGGCAGCAGCTTGACTCCGTTTGAGCCAATGAGCCAAGATAATAGCCGACGATTCCAGAGTTATTGTCAGCGTTTTCCCCCCTCTGCTTTTCCCAGAATCCCTCTCAGCCGCGCGGGGTCGGACTGCGAACGTCACCCACAGACGAATTAATGTGTTTTCGCATGAAAATACTACAGCGGGATTCACAGTCGTACGGTCCGAACGGACAGTCAAAACATGATGATGGCTTTTAAAAGCCCTTAAACCTCTGTGGCCTGTCTGCTGGCCCAAATCCAAAGTTTCCGAAGACACCATTAATTTGAGGAAATATGTACAAAAGAAGTTGCAAAAGACATCTAGAATACAGGGCTTTAATTTTTCATTCAGTGTAAACATCATAAGGCTTTAATAAGGAGCTGGAACAAGCTGATACAGAATATAGAAGTGATGGTTTTTCCAACCTCACAGCTACGTATGGGGAAAATAAAGGGGAAAAATGTATTTCAAGGGTTTAATATGAACACACACACACACCTTAACCGCCCTGTGCGACACTTACACTTCCTCCCTCCCCTCATTCTGCTCATTTCCTCACCCCTTCATTTTCATGAAGGGGAGAGGCGGTTGTCCTCCCTCGTCCTCAGCTCCCAACACCCCACCCTGCAAATATGCAGCCCACACCCCTGCGTGGGCACCATACTCCACCCTCTTACCTCACACAGCACACACATGCCCGCACACAAACACACATCCTAAACGTCAGAAGAACAGGGAGTAGCTTCTCTGATTTTCATGGAAAGTGTTGTGCTGTCCTCCTTTATTATGTGATTTTTGGCCTCAATTAACAGTAGTAGATGCTCGCTGTGTTTCCATCCAACTGTCGAGCACATTTTATGAAAAGCTCTTGAAATATTACAGAACGTAACATCAGGTGCATTTCCATCTGCGGGGTTGAAGCAAATGAATCCTTGCATGCGAGGGAAGTGGAAAGAGTCGGTCAACAATTGATTTGCATCAGGAAAGTTAGCATTGTACAACGTCAGGTAACGGTGGCCATCTTTCATATTCTTATAGAATGCAAGGAAATGCACTTGGCATTTGGAAGTATTCTAATGCACCGACTAACGCCCAAACAACCAGAATGAAGTTAATGCAGGAGAGGGACTTTTTTGTGAGGTGTTGACGATTCAGGATGTCCAAAAGCATCTTTTTAACTGAAGTTTTGTGTGTGTGTGCATGTGTTGGTGTTGTCTTTTGAGGGTGCGTGTTTGTAGTTTATCAAAGGTGACAGTGTCGGTTCATTCCTCACAGTCTTCACCACATCAATCAACATCTCGCTAAAAGCCACAGGAACTCTTCCTCTCTTCTCCTCTCCTCTTTTCTCCCCTCTCCACTCCTCCTGCCCATTTCCTCCCATTTTTGCCATCCGCCGCACAATGAAAGAGCCTCTTGGCTTTTTATTAATAGTTAAAGTGGCCCCGGCCTGTCACTGGGGACAATAACTGCAGCCCTGTTAATAAATAAAAATAATAACTAGGAGATGGAGACAGAGAGGGAGTGCAATGGCAAGAGAACAGGCGACACTGCCATTTGTTGTTCCCTCTCACTTGTCAGAGCTCTTTGGCTTAAAAGCCTCTGTCATTGTTGAGGGAGAGGGGGCTGGAGGGAGAGATGAGAGTGAGAGACAGAGAGAAAGGGAGAGAGGGGGAGCGCCAGGGGCTAATAGCACCTGTTGGGGTGACGGTGAGACAGCTGTCACGGGGGGTAAAAAAACACAGGAGCACACTTTTTCCTCTGCTCTTCCTCTCTGCGCACGTTTCTTTCCCTCCTCCCTATTTTTGCAGCAAACTCTCCGTCTATCTCGGCTCTGCTCCTCCTTCTACCTTCATCCCGCCGCTAACCTATTCCCCAAGGCTACAGTGGCTTCTGACAGAAAGCACCAGGGCACGTCAGGGACGCCGAAACTCAGTTTGCTGACTAACTGGCTGAGTGGCAGCGTTGGGAAAAAAAAAACTGTAAGGGCAGACCAGTCAGAGTCCAAGGACGGCGGAGGGATTTGAAAAGGCAAGAGTGAAGGATGAGAAATAGAAAGAGTGAGAGGTGGACTGCCTTTAAGCTCAGCATTGATCTTTCACTGTGTGTGTGTGTGTGTGTGTGTGCGTGCATTTGCGAATTGTAATCAACCGAGCGTGAATGCTCTGGTTTTGAAGCCAGAGGAAAGGACCTGATTCAGGCCTCTGGGGAGCCTGAAGGCACGCACACGCACACACACACACAAACTGAGGTACAGTATGTAGGACACGCTGCAATGTTTTGTGTGTTTATGTGTGGCTGAGAGGAGCTTGTATGTCTCGACTCTGTCGTGTGCGTCCTTGTTTTGGTGCGATCGTGTGTCATTTTAAATCCTGAAAATCTGCAGGTGGGTTCCTCATCCTCATCTGCCCGCTCCATCTCAGACAGAGAAGAATAGAGGGATGAAAAGGAAAGAAAAAAAGTTTCAGCAAAGCACTGCTTTTTTTGTTTGTGTGATGTGTAAAAGAAATTTTATTTGCTGTTGAGTGTGAGTGTGTGTGCATGTGCGTGTGCGTGCGTATGTGTGCGCACACATGTCTCGCTAAGCTGTTCAGCTCAACACACCGGACATCTCTCGCTCTCTCTGCAGAAAGTGTCCATTTTTATGTCCCTGTGTGTGTGTGTGTGTGTGTGTGTGTGTATGTGTGTTTGTTTGTGAAGGCAAGCTGTCTCATACCAGTGAGATTAAGACTTTTTTTTTCTTAAACCAGGCTTGTCATTATGGGAAAAAAAAAAATAATCCGGTCACCAACAAACTTTTCGCCTGCCATCAGCAGTTGCCAGTGTGTGTGTGTTAGTGTGTGTGACGCTATATATATCTATATATGAGCTCATTCAAGTGCATGTGTTGTGCATACATGCGTCTGTGTGTTTTGTGGATGTTTGTGCATTGAAGTATGTGTGTTTGCATTGGCTGATGGGGTTAATCTCTTCACTCAAAGTGTAAAACCTCTTTCCTTAGCAAGGCCTCACATCCCAAGTGCAGATGGCTCCCAGTAAATAGAGTTCTCTCTCTCTCTCTCTCTCTCTCTCTCTCTCTCTCTCTCTCTCTCTCTCTCTCTCTCTCTCACACACTCTCTTTCTCTCTATCTCACCCTCTTGCTTCACACTTTCAGTCTTCCTTTGTTTGATCACCCCCCCCTCCTCCGTTTCCCTTTGTCCATGTCAATATCAGCCAACAGGGTGACTGGGTTGATGGCAGCATGTCTGTATGTGTACATGCATGCGTGCGAGTGTGTGTGTGTGTGTGTGTGTGTGAGAGATATCTATGAGTGCATACACGTGCACAATTTTAGGATTGAATCTCTGCATGTGTATGACATTTCCATTTCCCCCATTGTGTGTGTGTGTGTGTGTGTGTGTACACATCCACGTGTGACCATAGTTAGGACTGTAATTAGTGATTCAGCAGGATGTGTGTGTGCGTGTGTGTGCGTGTGTGTGTGTTTGCATGCGCACATGTGTGTGTCTGTGCAGGGGTTTGTGTGTGGAAGGGTCTGTGGAGTGTGTGTTGAAAACAAAGCGCTAGCTGATAATGTGTCCATTGTGGCGGGTGCATTAAGGCCCTCTTTGTCTCAGGGCCCACAGGGCTAATGATTCTCTAGCAGCAGGTGAGAGGGAAAAAGCCTCTCTCTTTCTCTCCCTCTCTCCTCCACTTGTCTCTCTCTTTATCTTGCGTTGCCTCTCTCGCTCTCTCCCTTTTGCTCACTTGTTTTTGTTCTTCAGATTTCCTCTCTTTCGATTATCAGCTTCTCTCTTTCCACCTTTCTCTCCCTCTCTCTCCCTCTCTCTCCTGCTGATGCGGCCATTAGGCTGAGCTGCCGCTGCCTTTATTACAGCAAATGGACTTTAAATGAGCTTTATTGTCATGCTGGCCAGCCAACTGAATCCCTCTCTCTCTCTTTCCTCTGCACCCCCACCCCCAACCCCCCTCCCTTAAACAGAGGCCCCCAGCATTGAGAGGCTGTTGTCAAAGGACTGGAAGGATAAACTTTTGGCCATGGGCTCAGGGCACATCGGTGAAATTAAAGGTATGGTACAACAGAATAATGACAGAACTAAACTTCAAGGTATACTATGCAGGATTTTCTTTAAAAAAAAACAAACGTAATTCCTTTCAGTCATCATTTATGACCCACTAGAAATGTGTGGTGGTGTGTTTATCTGCAGGGACCCTGTCCTCTGTCTGCACTTCTTGTTTTCTTCTTATTTTGCTGTCTTTGTGTTTACGGGCAACAACCTTTGGCCAGTGGGTGTGTAGCGCCCAGCCATTAAAAACTTGCGGTTGAGGTCAGGTCTTCACAGAAAAGGTAGCAACCAGGTGCCAAACTGTAAGCAGCATGCATCCCAAGAGGAAACCACGAAGACGACAGAAAAGTGGCGGAAACACGCAAATATAGCAAAACGAAACACCAAGTGGACAAACTGAGAGTAAAACAAGAGTGAATCTGGGGGGTTGGGGATGAAGAGTGACGTGGAGTTAGCCTGTTTTCTGTTGGACAGGTATGTCCCGGCGGTTAGCTTAGCTAGTTTGCTAAATTTGGCTTTTCCATTCCAACAAATGTAACATTCCTACGATAGTAGCTTGCAGTGACGGACTGTTCCTGCATAGTATACCTTCAAGCTAGCTGTTAAGAAATTTAAATTTAAACATTTGAGCTTGATTGGTGCTCCTCTGATGTCCATTAAAAATGATCCATAAATCCTCTCAGAAACCCAAAGTAAAGACTCATTTTAACTTCATATCTGTCCGCCTAATATCAAAATTAAGATTTGCCCATGTGGTTGTTGTCTATCCATTTTTATTCTATAGTTGCTGTCATAGATCCAAGGAAAAGCAGGTTCAAGGTTAAGCTGGACTGAAATAAACTGACATTGAATGAATACGGTTGAGCTGAACTCAAATGAAGTGAACCACGCTCGCCGCTCCGACTTCTGTTTGACCAACGCATCAAAAAGTCAGCGACATCTCCGCCAGTCCTTCAGCGCCGTGTTAATCTCGCTGTTAATCACCCATTTTATCCACGTCGACCCCTCTTAACACCCGAGTGCAAGACAGACAGGGCAGGACAGAGGGCAGTAAGTGAAACAAAAAGGGGAACAAGAGAGCTGCGCTGTGAATATGCAGGAACAAGAATCAGCTAGAGAGAGGAAGAGAGAGCGAGGGGGAAAAGGATGTAGAGAGAGGCAGAGAGCGCTGGAAGAGTCTGAGCTATTATTCCCTGTAACTCCGGGGCAAAGCCGGCGTTCTCCTCCAGTAATTGAGCTTCATTAGGAGGCAAAGCAATATGTAATCAAAGAGCCTTGTGGAGCGGCGTGGCCGTCGAGAGGGGGGCTCCATTGATCAAACCCCCTTTTCCCAGCTCCCTGCCGCGCTGACATTTCTGTGTAGGGGCGTCCCGCTTGGTGCAACACACACCAACAGCTGGGGAGAGCGGTATGTTTGAGTGTGTGTGTACGTGCGCAGTGGAAGTGCATGCATGTGTGTCCATGACAGTTGAGTTCATGTGTGTGTCTTAGACAGTCCTTACATAACAACATGTGTCTGTGTGTGAGCTATTCTTGTGCCTGTGATTATGGGGGAAAAAATACAGAAATATGCAGAAAGTCAAGTGTTTGTGTTAATAGTTTGAATGTATAGGTGTGGGTGTGCGTGCGCGTGTGTGCACGCACACTCTGTTTACATTCGTCAGTGCATCCCTTGACTTTTTTCCCCCCATCGAATTCCATTGAAGAGCTTTTTGTGGGGAACAAAGTGATTTTGAGCCACCGCCTCCCGCTCTGTCAGCCTTATTGAGAAGCAACATTGGTAAAAGGCCCCATGCGGTTCACTTAGCAAAAACACACACACATACACACACAAGTATGGAACTCATAGGACTAGAATAAATGTCCCTACAGTATAGTGTCATTACCATCAGATCTGCAGCATTAGATCAGAGAGTGACAGGAAAGGTTCCCCTCTTAAACTCTTGAGTTTCCTTTTGAATTGCCTCTCATCCTTCTTTACACACTGAACAGCCGTTTTATACACAGTATCTGCTTGTTTCAGCACTTCGTTAAAGTACCATGATGTTACACTGAGGGAAATATGTGAACCCAGGATTCTTTACGGCTGCTCCAATTTATTAAACTGAAATATCTGGATGTCTTTTGCATCATTTTATGTACATTTATTCAAACTTCTGCCCAGAATATCTGCTAACTTGTGCCCAGCATGAGCTTGTAAACATGTACCCACCGGAGTGAGGAAGCAGTAAACAGCAATAGTAAGATATTGACTGCAGGCTACACATCATGAAGTAAAAAACAAATCAAATACACTTGATTTGTTCCTGGAAAACCAGTTTACTGTAAACCATGCAGTAACTGCTTTACTGAAAGCATTTAATTTTGTTACCTTAATGTTAACTTGATTATTTACACTAATTGTGTTATGGTGTCAATATAAATATCCTTCTAAATAGACCTCTTATACTTCCAGACTCTTATACTTCCTTCACCCTCTTCTCTCCTCCACCATCATGTCTGTCTTATCCCCTTCCTCCTTCCTGCTCCTCCCCTCCCCTCCTCATCTCATCCCCGCTCCTCCCTCCTTACCGGGGGGAAGTTATCAATGCAGCCGGGGTCATTAATTAGCCTTGCGAACACACTGACAAGTATTACATTGTTACAAATTGGTTAATTACGCCGTGCAGGAGTGTGTGTGTGAGAGAAAAGGGAGAGGGTTGGTGTTGGTTCGGCGGGTTTGTAGGTGAGCGCGGGCCGTCGCAATCTGCCTAAGGAGGAATGTGTGTAAAGCGATGGAGGAAACCAGTTATCGATCCACCCGCCCGCCTCGCAGCAGCTGAGGAAACAAGCCAGCGCGAGCTGATTTATGGGGTGACCACAGAAATTCTGAAAGTCTGAATGGGAGGGAAAGAGGAGGGGGAGACAGGGCAGCTCACGTCCAACACCGGAGTAAACTAAATCTCATCTCAGTTAGGAAGCGTGTTGTTTTCTTGGATTTGTCTTCTTTTGCAAATAGTCTGGTTTGCTGATAAAAAATCGGCAGCCGAGAGGGGGGATCGAGAACAGCTTGTAGAAAAAGAATAGAGCGGCTGTCTTCGTTTTCACACACCTAACTAAAGGAATGTCCTTCCAGCTCAACGTACGCACTGTTTTGCACAGAGGTGCTCAGTTTTACTGTGTTTGCATTGGTGCATGTGCTTGGATGTGTGTGTGTGTGTGTGTGTGTGTAAAGGGGGGGGTTAACCCCAACAAGAAGCCTCTACAAGAAAGACTCCTTTGATCCATCATTTCACCTTTGCAACCCCCCTTATCCTTTTTTTCTCCTCCCCCTGCCCCTTCCTCACCACCCCTTCGCCCCCCATTTGAACGGGCTAACGTTTGTAACACAAGGCTCTTTCTTGTCTTGGTCAGCTTTGGCTGTACACGCATACACACACAGGCATGCACACACACACATTTCTGGCTCTACAAAGGTGGGTCTGTGAGTTAGGACAGCGGCGTGTTTATTTTTCCAGCGGCCAGTGCTCCCGACAGTTGCCTTTATTGTTCATTGTTGGCGGATGGATGGAGTGCAGGGGGAAGTGAGGGAGGAGGAGGGGGCATTGGTGGGCAGTGGAGGCGGGCGGGTCGGGGGGGCAGCTACCAACAGGGAGGACAAATGGATGGCTCTCACCTTCCCGAGCGGTCAAAGGGCAGGTCAGCAGCCTTGCCTTCACTCCCTCCTTCCATCCCATCTCCTGACTCTCCTTTCATCCCCTGTTGTGTGTCCCTTTCTTTCCCTCCTGCTTTCCCCCTCTTTCTGCCTTTTTTTCTCTTCCTCATCTGGTTTGACTGGCGCAGGAATGCGGCCCTGTTAAAGGTAGCAGCTGAAGAACAATGGGGGATTGTGCTGTTCCACACATGCGCACACACACACAACAAAGGCATGTAGGCAAACATTGGTACATATGACCAGACATGGGCGCACACACTTGCGCTGATTGTACCTCAGTGTGCCTCTCTCTAACTACATCCTGTTGAATGATCTAGGCCTCATGTGGAAGTGTGTTTGTGTATGTGTAATTGTGTATGTGTGCGTGTGTGTAATGGAGCTGGTATGTCAGGATCTGAGAGGTCAAAGGTCAGACCATGCTAAATGTGAGCAGGAGGTTGGCTGACTGCAGGGTAAACACAGACCAGACACACTCCTTCTCTCTTTTTCTCTTATTTTCCCTCTTTTTCCACACTCACACACACACACGTCCACTTTACAGCTTGATAGCTACAGCCCGATCTCCTGATGTACCCATATATCAGCGCCAATCAAATCAATTGGAGATTTTACCTAAAGTTTTTGCAAGAAATGTAAATTTTCAAGGCTGGCCGGAGATTTATTTTGTTTGTTGAACATATGAATCTGGCTCCGATCTTCCATTTGTTTTGCCACCACATTTTGCCTGTTTACAAATGTTTCCTCAGCCAGATTTATTTTCTTTATTTCAATAAGGCAATAAAGGCAGTGATGGATGTGGCTCGAGTGATCACTGCGCCCGGGAAAATAAGTCAACATCTGGTTTTACAACTCCGCGGCAGACGCGTGCGCTTCGCCGAGCGCACCTTCTGTTGACGTGCCCCCTCCTACTGTCCAAAGCCCCCTAACCAGTCATATATTAGGTTGACCAACAAGCTATGGATAGCTTTACACTGCTTTGTTGTTCCTTCCTCCTCCATTCCTCTCCTTCATGCCTCTGACCTCTAACCTCACCCCCACAATCCTTTATGGCCTCCGGAAAGCCATGAAAATCTCACAAAGAAGAAGAACTCAGCACGACATCTTAGATTCACGTTTTGTATAATTTCTGACCTTGCTCCTGTTAAATTCTTTTCAGAATACACCTTTTCTAATGAAATCCTTTAGTTTGGACAACACTGAGCATTTATAAGCATTATAAGTGTATAATAAACAGTTTGTAGAGCACTGTAATGCAATTTGAAGCAGATGTTTGTTGATGCATCTGTCAACACTCATAGTGGAGGCTGGTGTATAAGCAGATAATATATGACAATATGGTAAAACACTGGTGTAATAAGATGAATATGTTTTCAAAGAATTGCTGAAAAATATTGTATATTGGTGTATATTACGATGAAGAAAATTTTGTAGCGTAACCTTAGCTGAGTCCCAACACTTTTCTTCAAAGTGCTGCTCTCTCACCTTTGACCCTGCCCCCCCCCCCACTCTCTTACCCTAGGTACCCCAGACAGCCTGGCGGAGAAAGAGCGCCAGCTCATGGGCATGATTGGCCAGTTGAGCAGCCTGAGGGAGCAGCTCCTGGCGGCCCACGAGGAGCAGAAGAAGCTGGCCGCCTCGCAGATGGAGAAGCAGAGGCAGCAGATGGAGCTGGCCAAGCAGCAGCAGGACCAGGTAGAGGAGCACGCTGCATGTGAAGGGCTTCATTTGGAAATGCTCTGTACTGTGTGTCTACGCTGCGACGACACGCCATCCTAACAAGTCATTCGGTCTTTAGATCATTGATTTATTATATGGCTTATCTCTAATCAGAGATAGTGATTCTTATTCGTATTTTAAGGTATAAGTTTCAGAGTACTGTATATTTATTGTGCCTGGTCAGGAAAGGCACATGATTGGATACCGATTTGGAATCACAAGTCAAAATGCACACACTCTGGTGCGGGCACACAGATGCACACGCACACACACTAAACCGTCAATGATAGTCGTCAGGAATACTCCCACTGATTTCAATGTTTATAACAAGAAAATGGGCTCAGAGGTGTGGCTGCAAAGCAACAAATCAGGCAGGATTTTCTTCCCACTACACGCTCTCTCTCTCACACACACACGCACACACACACACCTCATACTGTATAGTGTTAACACAGCCAGAGACATGCGCCTTTGGCAGCTTGAACACAGGGACACTGCACAGGAATGAGCTGAGGGTATGTAGTGCTGGAGCGGATGTAACAGAGACATACACACACATGAACACACATACACCGCACACTCGAAGCTCCCAGGCGAGAGTCTGCCAGGTATGTGCATGGAGAAGGGTTTCCCTCTTTGTTGTATTTTTTAGCTTCTGGAAAGCTTGTGTTTACAAAGAGAACAACACACACACACACAGTCACAGACACTCACAGAAACTGCTGTAAGGATAAATCACCTGTGACAAACACAATGCCTGACAGTGCCCTTGGCTGCATCCCGCACCAGGAAGCAGTGAATCTGGCTGTACATGAATGTACTGTATGTGGATACTGTATGCTTGTATTTCCATTCCACTTTTTGAGCCACTGGAGAGTTTCTGTGCAGAAGTTAATTAAGTTGTAGGCTGCTTTCATGCAGAAAAAGTAAGAATGAATGCAAAAACAGAGCTAGCTTAAAACAGAGTGAAATGACGTTAAAAGCAGCAAAAGTAAACAGTCGAAATAAATGTGTAAAAGTGACAAGTACATTGGAAAAAAAGGCAATATTTGATGGATGCATGTGTCCGTGTGACTCTGTTGTCCATTTGGCTGTGAGCTGAGTCCAGATGAGATGCGCGTTTTAATATTTCATACAGGGGCATCGACCCTCTATCGTGCAACTGGGCCCTCAGAGACCTGCAGATGTGTCGCATCTCCCACAGGCCCTGCACACACACCAAAACACACGTGTGTACACACATACATGCAGCGTATACATTCTAATAATGTGTTGTGCGCTCCGTCCTCAGATTGCCCGGCAACAGCAGCAGCTTCTGCAGCAGCAACACAAAATCAACCTCCTGCAGCAACAAATCCAGGTGAGGCCACTTTGCGTGTGTGTGCGTATGTCCATCCACGTGTATGTGTCTTTCAAAGTGTGTGTGAATGTGCCTTCATGTGTGTCTACACGGCCCACAAAGGCAATTTTGTGATTGTGATTGTTGCGGCTTTTCTTTGCTCAGCCATCAGCATTTGGGGCCTGAATCAGCACTGACTAACAATAGCCCCTCCTCCTCTAACACACACACACACACACACACACGTATACACATACACAACCTATGTAATCACTCAAAAGAGGTCTGCTTGGAAGAATCAGAAGTTGGGTGCTGGCTATTATGTTTGCGCATCAAACTGTCAGTGAAGTGCACTTTTTGATGTTCATTCCCTTGTTGTGTGTTTGAGTGATCGTGAAGGCATTTTCACAGACAGAGCAGTGGATTGGCTCGGTTAAGCAAAAGCAGCGTTGTACACATCCAGACGAGGCGGCTAGGCCACTGAAGTAGAAAAGAAGCGATCAGGAAGATGTTCCAGATAGAAAGGCTGGCAACAGGTCCATCTTTTCCATGGATTCACCTTGTAGCCAATGAAATGTTTATCGTGGCAGCTACAAGCTTGCTAAGGGACACATTATCAGACTGAACACACAGTGAGAGCTGGTCTCGCTGACATCCACAGGAGGAGTTCCCTTCACCAGGAAATGATAGGAAACGCAAAGTTAGCTCATCCTTATTTAGAGCCTTTGTGTTATGATGTTAAGAAAAAAATCTAATCATGTAGACATAAGTGAATAACCTTATATAGACTGTCTGCAACGTAAATCAACTAAAAGAGTCCCTTTTGAATGTGAAACTGTGTCTCAGGCTGCTAAAAAAATGGGTGGGTATATATGTAACACTTAAAAATGGAAGTATTGTCCTTTTGGGTGCTACACTGGAGCCTCTATGTTGGTCCAGGTGGCTTGGAACGAATAGCCCAGGCCTTTGTAAAAGCAGATGACACTGAATTTTGAGCTGAGAAAGCCGGGCTTTGTATCATAAAGAGACACCCTGTCCAAGAGGGAACACACACACACACACACACACACACACACACACACACACACACACACATACACACACGCATTCCCTTTCCCCCTGAGAGGTTAGCCATACACAGTTTGTGTGATAAGAGACCTTGTGATAGCATGTGTGTGGGACGTGTGTCTATGTGTGTCCACGATTCTGTGCAAAGCAGCTGTGTTTATTTGCTTTGAGCGAGTTAAATTCTGAATTGTTCGCTTTTTGTCTCTTTGACAAAAAAAAAAGAGCGTACATGTTTGTTTCTGAGGATTTCTCTGTGCATTCTCCGCCGTCCATCTCTTCTTCTGCGCATATGTGTGTGCGTGTGTTTGCCGCAGCTGTGTGTGTTAAGCTATAAACACGTCCGCTCATGATTCACTCCCTCACGACCCCGCCGAGACAAAGCTCCCTTTTCCCATGACTTTGCAACCTTTTCCCAAACAAGCGTCTCTCCATTGAGCGGGCCCAACAATAGTTTCTCACAAGCAGGGGCAGCTGTAGGCAGCCTCGTTAAAGAGAGGGACACAATCAACAGGGGCTCATCGCAGGAGCGCAAAAAAACACACACGCATTCACATATATCACACACATCAAAGTACGCGCAAACACGGACAAACATACGACAATATATACGCTCTCGCTCGCTCGCACACATGCCTATCGAAAGCAGCCGCAGAGAGCGCCGCACACTCGCCTGATGATCAAACACACACTCATCATCAAAGACTTGGTCGAGAAATACACTGCTTAATCATTCATGAAGAGATTGTCCACACAATCCCACAATACAATGGCCTGCCAGAGAGAGGGCACCAGGTTCAGTGTGTGTGTGTGTGTTTTGTGTCTGTATGATAAACCCCTTGTGATTGCATTTCCCCCTAACGAGGCTGAGTTCAGCTGTCCCTTCTTGTGTGTGTGTGTGTGTGTGTGTGTGTGTGTGTGTGTGTGTGTGTGTGTGTGTGTGCGTGTGTGTGTGTGTGTCTGCGTCCTTGGCTTTGTTAGGCCCAAACCCCCAAAGGCCTGTGAAGAATGCTTTCAACCGTCCACTTGGAAGAGGTGATGAAATGAAACGAATAATCAAGCTCATGAAAAAGAGAGGAGTGACACACATCCCTCATGAAAGGAGGACAAATTATTTATTGTCCTCGCGTCCGGTTTCCTATTTTTTCTCACCCTGAAACCCAAATCAAGCTAGCAACATGCATGTTAGCGTCCACTTTTAAGGCCAGTGGCACTCAGCGAGTGTGTGAGCTGACAGCCAAGCGAGTTCATTTACAGAGGCAGGCGTAACAGCAACACAAGCTAATGACATACAGTACGAACAAGACACGCACACACACACACCATTCATTTGTGCTCAGAAGTCAGTGATTGGCCACTTTCTCGCCCTGACTAATTGATTCTACCTGGAATTATCCATTAATTAGCATCAATTATGACCCATTCATTTTGTCCCGCACACACATACACGCAGTTGCACACACACGTTCGTATGGTTTTGCTTTTTGAGGAAACCCTGCTAAACCTCATCCTAGCTTAACCCTCCGTCTGCTCTTTAGTCCCAAGTCCTGAACTTAACCTTTATCCTGACTAATCCAAACCCTTAATAGATGCATAAATCCTCACCCTGGAGTATCATTAACCTTAATCTTAAATCTAACCCAAACTTCCTGAACTTAAACTTACCCCCCAGGGTAAGAAAGGACCAGGAAAGCTGACCTGTACTCAGAAAAGCTTTGTGCTCAATCTAAGGGTAGAACACAACTTGCTCTTTAAAGAATTATAGAACAAGAACATGTGTGCACATAAAGACATACAGACAAAAACACACACACATGCACTCCTACCCCCTGCTAGCGGCCCTCTTGTTAAGCTCAAAGGGGTGAGCACATTTCCTCACACTTCCCTTTGCTTTCCCTCTCGACTTCTCTCATTCTAATTAAACGACTTGTCTCCAAGGCTCCCTCCGGTGTTGCCGGGGACGACTGTCGCTGCCGCGTGGGGAAGCACAACGGGGATGAAAGGAGCTCACCTGCCGCGCGGCTCAGGGCTTACCTTGAGAACACGCACACATTTTCATAGAACAGAGGCAACACGCACGCACTAACAATGTACAGTACATTTGACACAGAGGGATGAGGGTACACGAGTGTGTCCTGCCTAATGAATCAAAACTCACTCAACCAAAAAAAGCACACACACACACACACACACACGCAGTCAAGTGTGCGTCTACCTCTCTACCTCTGTCGGCTGTCTTTCATCTCATCAAGCGCCACCGCTGCTATAGGTGGGAGATGGCGAAGCAGACAGAGACGAGGAAAAAGAGAAATAGAATCAGAAAATGAGTAAAGCCACCTGACGCTTTGACTAGTTTAAGAGAGGCCAGACGCGCTGGCGACAGCGGCTAACAAGCTCTCTATTAAGTTTAAACTACATTGGTAAATCAATCACACACACACCCCTCCAAGTGTCATAACACCTGACGCAGTCACAAGCACAGCCTCTGTCCGAGCCGAATGTTGTTCATTCTGTGAGAGGAGAAGGAGACAAACGAAAGCAAGAACGCTAAAAGTCGTGCTTTTCCTTCGTTTTCACACACTCCCAGCTTACCGCGCACACCCACACACACCATCACCTCTGTACTCTGTGCACAGGAGCGGCTAACCCAATTGCCTGCACAATTGTTTAATCACTCCCATTAGACTGCAACCAGTGTAATTTGTATTTTCCTTACATGTTGATGTGCACACACACACACACACACACATACACATGCTCCCAAACTGGACCAACCAACCAGCCATTCCCACTGAGACCCACCCTCTCTCACATGCTTTCTCTCTAATGTACCTGTGTGTGTGCGTGCGTGTGTGTGTGCGCGCATCTGAGCCACTGCGGCATGAACCGTGCCCCCTTACATTCCCAGCAGGCTGGCCTCTAATAGCCCCTGTCCATACAAAGTTAATGGACTAATATTAAAAGCCAGCTATCTCTCTGTCTCTCTCTCTCCAAATTAATTATTGGTTCTGTCGCTCGCACGTCCCTTCTTTAGCAATAGGTCATCCAGGTCTTGCATTAATTGCCGGAGCATATGGTCGCCAACAGATTTTAGCTGTGGGACTCGCACTTTAGCGGGGGCTATTTTTTTCGCGCGTTCAGATGCGAGCCATATTGTGCGGCGCTGGCAGCTATTGTTCGGCGCATTAACTTCATAGAGCTAATTACTCCCCAATAATAACTTTACCTTGGAGTTTTTAGCGCGCCGCGTGCCAACCAACCTGTTTCGCACCCCATATGTTAATTAGCGGCCACATCTTCATTATGCCGCAGCGGCGCTTTAAGTTCAAGCTGTGCCGCCTGGCGCGTGGTGAACGCAGCCGCGACTCGCTGCCAATTATCCAACTCTTGCTCCCCTCTCCGTCTCTCTATTTCTCTTTCTCCCTCTCTTGTTCATTCTGTTCTGTCTATCTGCTGTTTATTTCCTGAGAAGTTCTCTCGCCAGGGTGAATTGTCAATTTCTCTCTTCCTTTCTGACCTCTGCGCCCCTTTGAAAGTTCTCCACTAAAACTCTCACACGCGTTTTCTTTATATGTATAAATGCATATATACATATTATATGCCGTTCTTCCGTTCAGAGTCTTTGTGTATTCACTTACTGCTGATTAGAGGATTTTTGTTTTTTCAGATGAGTTCCAGTTTTGTTTGTTTCAGGTTTCTTTTTTGGATGAGGAGGGGGTTTGCAGATGAAAAGCGGAGCCCCTTATTCTCCACGTCGGCAGCCTACAGTAGCAGCAGTGTGATGTTTTGTCTGTGTGTGTTGTAGGTTTTCATGTTCACTTTGGGCCTGATGTGAAAGAGAAGCTGTGGAGTGTGTTATTCCCCAAAGCGCCTGCTGTTTCAGATGTGTCTTTTCCTTTATGTGGGATCTGGAGATTGTCTGATAGATCCAGCCTCACTCTCCCTTTCCCTCTCTCTGTGTTTCTCTCACCCTCACTTTGTCTCACAGGCTTTTCTTTCCTTCTTTCAATGCACTGCTTTGTCTCTGATTCCCATTCTCTGATTTGGGTGAGCTCTCTCCCTCGCTTTTCTTCCTCTCGGTTTCAAAGTGTACACTGTGATCACGAGGCTAACGTACAGCGCTCATAAACCAATTAAAGGTATTGCATTATTGTATAACCACTATAAGGAGAAATATCAGATTAAGTCATTTTACAGATGGTACAAGAATGTAAAGGGGGCCATGATGAGGGAGACTGATCCACTCCAGTATCTTGTGATCAGCGAGCAGACAAGCCCCCTGACCCCTCCACACACACACCCAAACACACAGTTTTTGTAGAGTGCCTTGGCTCGCCCTCAACCTCATCTGACCCACGTTTTCTGCCTCACGTGTGTGTTTGTGGAGGTCAGGAGTGTGTGTATGCCAGTGACCATGCTAGTGCTGTTGCTGCTCATCAGCTCAACAGCTGTTACACGCATATCCAACTCAACTGTTATAACAGCAGCATATGGGAGGGAATGACTCTCCATAAACCATTCTGTCTGTCTCTCTCTCTCTCTGTCTATGTATTTTTGTTTTTTTCTCTTTCTTTTGTGTCTTTCTCTTCCCTTTTTAGTCATTTCTTCTGCTGCTTGATCTTCTTATCCCATTGTGCAGACTCACATGTATTGTGCAACAGTTCTGTAGGCCGATTAATGTCTTCCCATTGTATGCAGGCTTTTTGTCATGAGATGGGAAAAGAGACTCTATGATATTTTCATTTGGAATGAAAGAAAGCAAAGCCATGTGCACACACACAGACGTCATACAGTATATACGCCAGTGTGTCTATGTACAGTATGTATGTATTACAGCTGCCACAGACTTCCTCGTCCTCGTCCTCTCCTCTCCTCTCCTCTCCTCTCCTCTCCTCTCCTCTCCTCTCCTCTCCTCTCCTCCTCCCTACGGTACATTACAGTATTGCTAGCCAACTCCACTCCAGCATATGTCCAATTAGGCCTGAAAGGCAAAGCGGAACTGTTCTGTCTGTGATTCGTCCCCGCGGGGGTCCTGTCCGAGCATCGCGCTGGAACGCCTCTCCCTTCTGATCGCGCGGCGCAGGCGGCACCGTGGTTTATGGTTTACCAAAATGGTGGAGTAATTATTGTTTTTGGTGTAAGGGGGAAACAGGAGCCGCTTGAAGAGAGCGCTATTCCCCTGCGCAGTGATAGTTTGATTACAGTGCTGCTGGCTGCTGCATGCCGACACACAGGAGCAGGAGGAAGGGGGGCAGGAGGAGGAGGAGACACACACAGAAACACACACACATAGGTGTTTACAGTACAGGAGCATGCATACGCCCAGGGAAACTTGAGTATACACACACACAGGCTGGGAAAGTGCTGTTAGCACTGAGAGTCTCAAGCACTAACCACTTCAAGTGTCCATATCACTGAGATATTGCCTGATTGTGCCATGGCACCACCGTATCCTCATGATTGTGCAGCCATTTCCAGCCATTTTCATCATTCCAGATCAATTTTCCACATCAAACAGCTTTTACCTGCCCATTATCCTATGCAGCTATTACCTCACTGCCCTCCTGGCAAAATAAGAGCGACAGAAAGGAGGAGGAGAAAAGAGGAGATGAGCTGTGATGAGGGAACGAAGTGCTTTGCAAGCAGGAGTACAGGTGAAAGGCCTAAAGACCCTCTCAGGGATTTGGTAAAGATAAAGATTTTGTCAAGTTGCATTTTGGGAAATGTAGGATCCAGAGTTTTGGAGACTGTGTATACGATGGGACAGAAACTTCAGGATTTCTCAGGCTGTGCAGCTTCGATTTTGACCATTTTTTTTTCATCTGTTCCTCACAATAATCCCAAGTTTATGGAAGTGCGGTTTTAATTCACAGGGGTACACCTTTGATTCTTTTTTTGTTGTTGTTTGCTGCAGTAAGCTATCCATCCTTCAGTTTTATTGTAGGTCAGTTTAAGAAATGTTGAGTTTAATCCAGCCTAACTCGGTCAAATACTCTGCAGAGACCAAATGTTTGGCCAAAATCAAACATGCATCTGTCTCAGCTAAAGCACAGCTAAAAGAAAGAGTTATTTTTCAGAACATAAGGACATGCGATTGAATCTTATGAATCTTATGAAGTCTGTAAAAATATAGCACAGGTGGGCATGTAACACCTCTGTCTGAAGCTAATTTCCATACAGCTGTTTTTACTATATTAAATGTGCACTCAGCAGAAGTCAAATGGAGAGGCTGGAAATCTGCAGAAAGGCTTTTTGTGGTTTGACTGAGAAGATCAGTTCATTGTATTGATAAAGAGAAGGAATGCAGGAGCGATGGAACTGATTTGTTAAACACCGGATCACATTGCAGGACCTGCCTCTTCTTCATCTCATTTCAGCACAGTGTAGGCGCAGCATTGTTGTATTGTTGCCATGCCCAAACATTTAAAAACAGAACTGGTGGGCAATAAAAGCACTTTATGTTTCAACTAAAGCAAGTTGCTTCCTGAAAATACCATAAATGACATGATGTATATATATATCGAGAGTTACTGGGGCTGTTGGCCAGTAGTTTATGGAAAGACATTGATTTTCTTGTTCTGACTTCTTGGAAAATTGCTTAGAATTTGCACAGAATTTGGCTCGAGCTCCTTCCCACTCTTCACATTTGCAGCTTCTGTATCATACCAGCATCGAGCTGGACTCCCTATTTTCCTCCTCGTCTCACCTTTTCCACTTTCCCTCTCCTCTTCACTTCCTCTCCTCATCTTCTCCTATCTTTCCTCTCAAACTGTCAGTCAGTCCATCACACGCGAGTCTTTGTGTGTTGTTTTTGGCAGAGCGCTGTTTAGTGCAACCATCTGTCTCCTACTTCTCTCTCTTTCTGTCTCCCTGTCTCTCCTTCTCTCTCTCTCTCCCTCTCTCTCTCCCTCCCCTGTCGTCCCTGCCAAAGCCACCCATCGGAGGAGCTTTTTTCTGCTTCTCCTTTTAAAATCCTGGAAACCTTGTGAAGTCTTATGGCTGTCTGCCGACGGGCGCGCACAGAGGGTTGTGTCTGTGTGTTCGTGCGTGTGTGTCGGTGTGTTTGGTTTGTTGGGGGGGGGGTTTGATGCGGGGAGAAGGGAGAGAACATCATCTTCCAAAAAGAAGGAAAAGGCCAGCTGTTGTGAGAGTTTCGTGAACTCTCCTCATGACATGCTTTTTGTCTTTGAATGGAGATGATGGAGTGTTTAGATTCGGAGTGTGTGTGCGCGCGCATGGGACTTCATTAGTGTCTCTGCAGACTGATGTCGTATGTGTGTTCCATATGTATAACATGAGCTTATGTATGTGTCTTCTGAATGGTACTTAAGGTTGTTCTGGGGTCAGTTCCACACATACACGGCGCTATTTTCAGCATTATTGCAAGCATTGTTTTCAGTGCACGTCTATGGGCGCTCACTTCCCGAGAGGCTCAAGATGCTCATGTTTTTCTCTCCCTCTTCCTCCTTTTTTCCTCCTTCTCCCTTTACGCCCCCAAACCTATTTTCCCTCCTTCATCAGCAGGTCCAGGGCCAACTCCCTCCGCTGATGATTCCCGTCTTTCCTCCGGACCAGAGGACTCTGGCGGCGGCTGCAGCCCAGCAGGGCTTCCTCATGCCCCCTGGCTTCAACTACAAGCCTGGCTGCAGTGAGTAACATCCACACACGCACATTCATAAATAGGTGCAACTTTCAGTGTAAAAGTACTTTGTATGTGTGATGTTTCAAATGTTTTTCACCAAGCAAGGTAGAGTCTGACCATTTTCCCACACAGGGAGTCGGCTTGTTTCCCAAAAGACGAGCTCGCCCCTACAACAACATCTCTCTCTTAATAGAAAAACCAGTCCAAATACACCCTTCCTGTTTACACTCTCAATCTCTCTCTCTTTATCTCTCCCTCTCCCTCTCTCGCTCAGTCCTTTTGGCTCCTTCCTTTTGTCTTGTCTATTTTTTGATGTATAAAAGCAACAAAATACAGGCGTCCTGCAGGACATGTTTTTTTTTTTTTTTGGCTATCACGCTCCGGCTGTGTGGCAATGTGTTGTTTACCATGATAGAGAAAGAGAGACAGAGAGAAAGAGAGAGAAAGAGTGGTGGGTGCTTGCCAGGGGATGCTGGGAATAAATGCACGGTGGGGGGGTTAGCAGAGGGGGGGTGGGGAGGGTGGTAATGTGACCTGCCCCAGGTTCTCCTCACATTAACACAGGACGCAGCCAGAACATGTTTCCAACACAGCCCACACACACTAACACACACAGACACACACAAACGTCCAGGCAGCCAGAGATTGCTTTGTGATATCGCAAACACAAAAAAAAATCAGAAAACAAAAAACTTCGACACAGATATGTGAGCGTGCACACAAGCGCAAGCTCGTGCACACTCAGTCCCGCTCCTCCCTCCGCCCCCCACCCCCTTAGAGTTTCACAGCTTCCCAAACAAGTCCATTCCATTTTAATTAGTGCCATCTTCACCCACGCCCACTGCCCACGTAAATACCCTGTCAAGTGGTGGGCTTGTCTTTTCACTGCCTCCGCCAACTCCAACCGGATTGGCACGCAGCGCCAGACTGGGCCGCCCCTGAGAAAACTCTCTGGCAACTTTCAAAGTTGTTGTGAGTTGATGTAGTTTGGTGCTGCAGCTCTAAATAGGACATGTGTAGCATTGTGCTCTGACATATTCTCAGGGCTTTTCATAGCTTTGAAGATATGAATAGATTTTATCTGCACAGTATGGACTTCTGTGCGCTGAGCGGCTGTCTCGTGTGAACGCTTGTTGAACAGTAATGCGATGTGTCCAAGCCACTGACCCAACATGATGAAGCTAAAGATTTAAGTTTTGTGGCGACTTTTTATAATCCATTTAAATATCGAAAAGTAAATTGGCTCTCAACAGCGCTGCATTTTCGGGTATGACACAATTTTCTTGAAAGATTTTGAAGCTGATTTTCACTTTTTCCTTTCATTTCCAAAACTTAGTTGTTTGAACAAGATGAGACAGTGGAGACACAGCACGCTGTTGATCTCAAGCCATTTTAATCATACAAATTCTAAAAGCATGTGTTATTCCACATATGGAGATGACGCTGACCTGCATTGACAGGGATATTCAGCATTGTACTTTCATTAACATTAACAAGAGACAGATTAAAAAATTAATAATCAAAACCGAAACAGCAGGGATTAACAACATTTCCCATAATGCAACTTGGATAACATCTTTCTTTAGACAATCCCTACCTGAATGCACACATTTTTCAAACTCTGAATCCCAACTGCGTAACAAAGGCTTTCTTTTCAGTATTTAAAGCATCAAGCTCAGCATCGCATAACTCTGATGAAATCATCATGACATCATGTGAAGTGCCCCTTTAAGAATTTCAAAAATGTAATATTACGCACAAATTGACACAGATGGGATATCGATGACGTTTTTGCATCTTACTTCCCTCCATCTATCTCCCTCTTTCCTCAGTTTGTCAGTGAGAAATTTCATCCTTGCCCACCGAGGTCGCTGTCCCCAAGCCAAGAGCAACATGTTTGCTTTCCTCCGTCCTTCTCCCTTTTGTTACAGAGACCCCCAGGAGGAGCATAAATATCCACCCAGCTCATGTTTGTCCAGGGAGCGAGGAGAAAAGACCCATCTCCTAGAATACACAGTCCTGAAATAATTCTTTAATCCCTCCTGCCCTCCCTCCCCGCTGGAGAAAAGAATGTCTCAGCTTTTTTTTTTTTTTTAAAGAACTGAGTTATATGGGAAAATATGTCGGAAGGAAAGTCTTAGCTTATGCCAAGCGCACACACACACATCTACATGGGCACACACAAGCACATAATAGGTCCTGATACAGCCAAGAGGCTGACCGCTGAGCTGAAGGTTCAGGTCAGAAATGCAAGGTCAAGCCCTGAGAACATTCCCAAGTTCTCTCTGTGAACAGTAGAGTCTCCTCTGTGTGACACCAGTGCACAAGTCTGACCTCCGTGTGCTGGATTTTGGTTAGTGGGCATGTCCACATGCAAATCAGAGCTGTCAACAGGCACATTTTGTTCAATATGACGATGATAAAGTATAGTATTCCTCCTCTTCTCTCCTCTCCCTATCTGCCCTTCCTCACCCTCCACCTCCTCCTCCCCTCATCCCTGACCTTTCTCTCCCCCCTTTCTCTCTCTCTCCCTTTCTCTCAGAGTAATTACAGCACGGCCTATCTGCACCTGGTCACTAATAATCCGCACTCGTCCTTTTCTCCCCTGCTTTTCTCTCTGCACTTCTGTCATCCCCTCCGCCCTGCCGGCCCATCTATCTCTTGATTTATCATTCCTGACAGAGGGGGAGAAGGAAGGGATGGAGGTGGAGAGTAACTTGTGTAGAGGGAAAGATGACAACAAGAAGGACACAAGGAGGGAGGAAGTGGGAGGAATAGAGAGACTGAAAGCAGCCCTCTCCCAACAAAGCAGGAGAACAGACAGTCGAGGGGAAAAAGAGAGCGAGGAGAGAGCAGCAATCGGCAGTGGCGGCTCTTAATTACGGCGCTGGGGCCAGCTTTATCAGAATCCCCTCACCTCGCTGCTCTTTGTCAGGGGGTATTAAGGAGGAGGACACACAATCAGGCTTTTCATTAAGGCCCTACCGGCAGCACACACAAAGGACGGCTTTAACAGCTGCAGAGGGGGACTCAGGTGGTGGTGGGGAGGAGGGGTGGTTGGGGGGGAAAGCGAGGAGAAAGGAGGAACGAAGGTGGGATGAGAGGGAGGAGAAAACAAGGGGATGAAGGGGAAGGGAAGGGGATATGGAGACAGGAGAGATGGAGGATGAGGGAGAGGAAGCGGAGGTAGAATGAGGACAGAGTGAGGGATGAGTGGAGAAGAGAGGGATGCTACGGGAAGAAATGAGTGTAGGAGAGGAGAGATGAGGGATGTGGAGAAAATGCATTTAATATTAGCAGAATGTGTTGAAAATGCTAAAAACGTGTCATCTTCTCTGGTGTTCTTCAGGTGACCCCTACCCTCTCCAGCTCATCCCCACAACAATGGCTGCTGCTGCTGCCGCCACACCAGGCCTGGGACCCCTACAGCTCCAGGTAAGACTGCAGCATCTACACAAGCAGAATTAGGGACCCAAAAATACAAGCAGAAGGTTTTGATTATCACAGACTACAACATCCATTGAAAACATTCAGTTTCCCTTTACACATGGGTGGTCCCTTTGGGAATAAATCCCACCCTGGCAGTGTTCACACCACATACTGCCCAGTGAGCTATGTCATGTTGTGTTCCGCGTGATGAAAAATGCCATTTGAGGATTTAACAGAGATGTATAATTCAGCTGGATGCTGGAAGCTTTCAGACAGTTTTGAGCAACCAGATTTAAGGGGTCAGCGTATACGCACATCATAAGTTTAAGAAAGGGATCTGCTTGTTTGCTCTGCTACCATGTCATAAATTCAAAGGGCAAACAGCGAATAAGCGAGAAAGCAGAAAATGATGACAGAGAGACAAAACCACAGAGAGGTAAAACAGTAAAATGAGTCAGCATCTGTTATCCCACTTATAAGGAGGTTGGGACTGACTTTAGTCCTTTTCCTGTCTGCATATTTAAAATAAGCAACCCATCGTTTGGTAATCCTGACCCCCCGACTTCCTCTCGCACACTCACCCACGCATACACCCCTACGCAGGCAAACACACACAACTAGACCTCACATACTCGTACTCAGATACACGTGGGCTTTGGGGCCTCGTCTCCCAGGGGTTAAGAGCCTGCACGGGCGTCCCCCCAGTCGCCTGTCTGAAACACATTAACCCCCAGTGTTGGGCTCGGCCTCGGAACAGGCTGCACTTGGCTCTCATGTCTCCTTGACACGCATTAACATAAAATATGGTACGCACACACACATGCGCATACACAAATATCTGAGAGAAACAGCTGCACTGACACACATATTTTCGTGCTCGTCTTTTTCGCTAACTGTTCACACAGTTCGGGAATATGGGAAAATATGGGTTAAAGGTTAGTCAGAGTGTGTGTAATACATTTGCACCTGTCAGCCAAACGTGCTGCCCCATATGCTAGACACTACAGGGAGAATAGAATAGCTGTGTAATTCTGTCATGGAGAACGGACCCCGCTGTCCTCGCTGATTTCATTATTACTCGCGCGTGTGTGTGTGTGTCTCTCTCTCTCTCTGTGTGCGTGTGTGTGTGAGAGAGCACATTTGTGTGTTTAGCCTGAGAATAATGTCCTCTGCGGTGTTATCGCTGCTTCAATCTAGCCGTCCATATGTTCGACTGTGTTCAGACTCACTCAATCTCCAGTTGAACGGCTTTGTCCACCTTGCAATTGGATTTTTTTTTTTGTTGTTTTTTACCAGCAGGGAGGGGTGAGAGGACACAACAAGTGCAAAAAACACATCTCACTAGCAGATTTCTTTCTTACAATCCTCCCAGAAAAAACACACACGCACAGTCTCTCACACACACAAACACATTGAGATTAAGGCTTGTCAGAAAGAAACGGATTTGTTCGGGCTAACACAAGTACAGATGTCTCAATGTGGATGGATTTCCTTTGGGATCGTCTCTGCGCCCTCATTTGATAAGGAGGTGTTTCTGTCACCGAGACGAGACATGACAGTTAGCTCGGGCCTCAGGTCGCCACGGCAACACAGCGGGTTTTGCCGGAGAGGACACAGGTGAACCCACTTAGCTGAGACACACACACACACAAATAGAGAGAGCAAATGAAAGATTTTTAGATAGGGTGCACAATGGACTTCCCAGTTGCATTCAAGAGTGCGTGGAAACATGCTGACCGATATGTTATATGAACATGTGGACACTTGAACTACACACATACACAGGTAGTCATTACAGTGTACAGTTTCATTTCCTGTATACTAATGTTTGCCATAAATATTTTCCTCATATATGCTACGTCATGCAGTTCCTGTGAAATTGCACTAAAATTACATTCTAGTTTGAATTCAATATACACTTTTGTATCCAATGTGTTTTGAAAAGGTGTTTTAAGTCCAAGATCTTATCTCAGGCATTGAGAGGACATAATTAAATCTGCTCCAGGCCACGACCTATGGTGCCTCAGTACTTTCAGCAGGCCTCAATAGACTCACTGACTCATGTATGCAGCCCATACCGTGCACACATCTTCATACACACATACTGTCAACATTAAAGCTGCACAGAGCAACTTGCCAGTAAACTCAGAACCCCTCAGCTATCGTCTGATAGCGATCTGGGGGCAACAGCCAATGTTTTAGACCTTCTGGTGTAGCCAGCCGATATCCAGATAACAGATATTTGGGCCAAGACAGCCAAGCCGATGAGTTCTGAGATTGCATTTCGGCCAATGCGGATACACCGCTTTTGCTCTCCACATTGACTGTTTACCTTTACGCATCCAAAGACTACCCAAAGGTGATTAGTCAATACCACTCGGACTACAAAAGGAAACTAGAACACTTCCAATATCATAATCCTGTCCCTTGTGTATAGATTCTGTGTTTTGATACTGGTGGCATCAGCAGCAACTACAAGAACGGCCATATTTGTAGTAACAGTATACATAGAGAGAAGACTAAGGGGAAAACTCGAAAAGAATGGCTTTGATTTAAGTGCAGTTCTTAGAAAAATGTATTAATCTCTTAATGATATAGAGCTCTTTCTATGTTTAAAACATCCTCATAGAAATCAACAGAGTAGCGCTTATAGGCAGTGAGAGCTTAACACAGAATCCTCCATGGTTTTCAAGGCAACAGAGTGTACAAGTTTGGCATTTAGTATCTTAATCTGGGGGATGAGTGTGAAATTGTGCATTAGAGCATGTTAATCTGGCTCCCTATTGACCCTTGATATCATTGATATCATCCATATCACATAAATGGACTGAGGAGGACAGACAGAAAGATGGAATATGAAAAGAAAAACGCACTTATCCGGGCAAGAGAGGGAGGGTGAGGATAAAGGTAAAAAGGCAGAGGTACGAGAGAGGTATTTAGAAGGATGATCAGTTAAAAGGATAAACAGAGAGAAAGAGAGATGGGGGGATGGAGGTAAATGGAGGAAAAAAAGAGGATGTGTGTTAGAGATTAAATGTGTGAGTGTGCGTGTGTGTGTGTGGCGTGGTATAAAGAGGGTCGATGGAGTGGGTCAGGCATCATATGGAGAGGCAGATGTTTGAACATATTGTCCTGGATTACCGCACTGTACACCGGAGAGATGGACGGACAAACAACGGACAGGCGGTTAGAGGAAGGGAGGGGAGGAAAAGGGGGACAAAAAAAAAGACACAGGGACAGATGATAGAAGGTAAATGAGAAATCAATCGAGCAACTCGTTTCGCCACGAAACCTTATCTGGAGGAGAGAAAGAGTGCAGCAAAGCATTTTCTCCGATGCGCGAATTGCTTCAGTGTTGATATCTTCTTCTTGGCCCTAAAGGCTTGTTGGAGCTGCAAGGAAATGCCATTTTGTGATAGCAGCGTGGAATCAATGTGAAATCAATAGGCAGCAGAGATAGGTGTCTGAAGTTAGGGAAATTGTGCCTAACCACTTCCAAACGCATAATGAGTAAAGGACGTATACATCTATATAATCCTCTGTGATTGTTGGCGTGGAAGCCCACTTTATTACTGTATTGACAGTTGTGATGAAACATTTATATATAAAGTTATTGCACTTCACTATAAGTAAAGTGCAACTAACTTCTTGACTCTTTTTCAGCACTCTTTTCAACTGAAGCGAGCAAAGAATAATCGAGATGCTCGAGATGTTTGCTGAAAGAACATTCCGCAGATTTTGTGCTGTTTGTGTTTGTCCTTCAGACCGTGCCCGTGAAGGTATAAGAAAGGCAATGTAATGAGTTTATTTAAACTTGACCACTGTGTTTATCTTGTATCTATCTATCTATGTTAATTTTATTTATTGCACAGTTCAAATAGATTTCAGTTATATAAAAGGCTCAGAAACAAAAGGAACTAAATGGAAAGAGATGATGTAAAGAAAGGGAAGTCCACAGTCAGTCTGTACTTTGTTTCTTGTCTTTTTTTTTTTGTCTTTCAGTCCGAAACATGCTGGAAAAACTTGGTCAGACAGACAGGAAGTCAGACAGACATACAGAAGAAGAATCCATTAAGATCCATACAATAGTCCTCGGTGTTCATGTAAACAATAGAGCTCAGGCTGCTCTGAAGCGCCGCTAACTCTGACAACAAAGACCAGGCGAGCTGGTAATCTGACTAAAGCTGCAGATTATTGACCAAGACTCGCACGCACACACACATAGCTCCCCCCTACTAAGATGACAGGAGAAACAGCATGACACAGAGAATGGACACAGCCTGGTGTGTGTATGTGAGAGCACACACACACACACACACACACACACACACACACACACACACACACACACACACACACACACACACACACACACACACACTTCACTGTCAATAGCACTAATACCAAACAATCACCCCCATGTCTTCACTCAGAGGAACACCAATAGTCACACATCACCTTTTCACCTCTTGTCAATAGAGCTCAAGCTGCACATGCTTTCACACACACACACACAAACACACACAGTGGGGGCGTCATGTGACAAGCACACACTGACCACTAGACGTACTCACAAGCACATAGACACAAAAACACATGCGGATGTGTTAGCGCTGGTCTCACATTCGGGGATTACGGGACAGAAAACGCGAGGAGCAGGTCTTAACAGTTCATGCACACACACACACACACACACACACACACACACACACTCACACACACAGATGCGCACACACACATAGCTCAGCTCAGCATGTACGCCTGGCTAGTGAGTGACATTTCAAATTCCTTAGTCTCACCCTGCAACTACGATTGCATCCCTCCCCTCCCCACTCATTGTGTTGCTCTGTGTGTTTGTGTGTCTGCGCCCGTATGTGTGTGTGTTCGCTCCTCCGGTCACCCCAGGGGGCCTTGCGCTGTCACTTCCTGTTTGTTGACATGCATGTCGTTGTGGCGACGCTCTGGGCGCGCTCCACAGTGCCTCTGCCCTCTGTACCGTGTGTATGTGTGTGTGCGCGTGAGCATGTGTGTGTGTGTGTGTGTGTCATTGCAAGCCGGCCCATTGAGCAGGCTTTGAGTGACGGGAGCTGGCCTTGTAATGGAACTCAATTCACTCCGCAAATAAAGAGGCCTTTGAACCACTGGTCCGAATATGGCAGGACACACACATACACACACACACCGCCTGTGGTCCACTCGCTAGGGGGTTTGGCTGGTAGGGAAGGGGGGGTGGGGGGGGTATGAGGGGTGTTCATGCTCGGCTGCACCCCCTCCCTCCTCCTCCTCACCCTCTCTTCCAGGAGCCACAGTGCAGCTAATTGAAGAGAAATGAGCGAGCGGAGGCTGATCTGATCTCAACGAGCCGGTCCTCCGCGCAGCCTTCGTGTGGCTCGCCAGAGCATGACCGATCTCCCGCTGATTTCCACATCAGCAGCAGCAGCAGCAGCAGCACACCCTGTCTACTGTATGTGCCTCAATTATCATTGTTCCCTTCGGTGACTGGAACAGCAGCAGATGCTGAGGCTCTGGGCACGGGTTGCTTTCCAATAACAAAGAGGAACAGCACCAAAGGATTTGATCATACTGTCTGATATTCACTTTTCTGTGTAACTGTCCATAACCTCAGTTTCACAATTCAAGTTACCCAGCATCCTACTTCATCTTTTTGGAATGGCAGGTTTCTTATTTAAGAGAAAACTTTATTAATTCCTTAAAAGCTACAGCAAATGTTGAGTATTGTAACAGAAAACATCGCTGTTGCCGTGTTGGACAGTGAATATTGTTGTTGCAACATCTGAGTGACAGTCAGGCGGAGATTATTTCAAATTCAAATATGAGTTTCTTCCAAATAGTACTTCTTTGTGCGAGTGTGTGTGCTGCCAGTTTGAATGTCTCATTTTTTTCCCCTTGTTTGTATAAAAGGAGATAAATGTCTTTATTTAAGATAGCAGAAGAGAGTCGGTGCTAATGTGGCTGTCAGGAGAGATAGAGAGAGGTACAAACAGACAGAGAGAGAGAGAGATAGCAGTGACAGCATCTCTTCCTTGTCCATTTGCATAAACCAGCCTTTGTTTGACGCCGGTGGCCGGCAGCCAAGCACCAACAGAAGGACGGAAGTTAAACTCAAAAAAAAAAAAAAAAAAAAAAGGATGATCCTCTTCCAGAAAAATCTTCCACCAGAAATAAATAATAACAATTATAACTATTCAAAAAAAACAAAAAAACAACACATCAGTTACTTTTCGCTAAACAAGCGTTCTGCTTCTCTTCAGAGGAGGGAATGACAATTCTGAGACAACAAAACAGCGTCTTGGAGATTTGTATTAGCCGACATGAAAGTAATTGAGCTTTGCAGGATGATTTTGAGGCGGATGATGGAGAGACGGAAAGAAGTGGTTGTGAACACTGAAGCTCCTTCCAAGTTGTGAATATTATGCTGTGTCTGTTGCTGTGGAAATACTGGCCAGAGACTGTTTTGTGTGATACAATGGTATTGCATAAATATTCCCGAGTATGTTCACACCATCGCAGCTCAAGCCATAATGCTTTTATTTAATTGGAAAGTAATTAAATACATAAATAAGAATAGGGGGAACCTTTTTTTGTTTGTTTCCCGCAGCAGTTATTGAAACAATTTATCTTTATTTAAGACTATTTTATAGCGTTTTTGTGTGTTTTCGGGTCTTATTGTCAGTACACTAAAAACATTGCAGGGGCACAAGACACCTCTGGCATGTTCCATCTGGCATGTAGCTTCACAAATTTCCCTCTCTCTTTCTCTCTCTCCCTTTTTTCCTTCTCCATCATCACTTTTTTCACCTTGAGCGAGAGCCACGCTCTCCGGCGTGACCTCGATAGCCTGAATGTTTTCCCTTTCTCCCACGATGCACCTGGAGGGGACATGGCCATCTCTGGGCCTGTCAGAGAGGCTGTTAGCGCTTCTCCCAAGGGGTGAGGGAGGGGGTTGACAGTGGAGATGTCCCTCTCTATCTCTCTCTGTCACACAAACAGAGGCCGGGCCACTAATGGCCTCTTCTTCCAGAGCTTTTTAGCCGCCGTCTTCTTTTTTGTTTGTGCGCTCTCGAGTATTCATTTATTCATGTCGCCCTTTTCTTTTCTCTTTTTTTTCCCCTCTTCTTCTTCTTTTCTTACTGTCCCTACTCTCCACCCCCTCCACCACCACCGCCCCTCAATTCAACTCTGTCTGTCTCTCTGTCTTCTCTGTCTCTCCACCTGTCTGTCTGACTTCGCAGCAGTTGTATGCAGCTCAGCTGGCGGCCATGCAGGTCTCCCCGGGGGCCAAGCAGCACGGAGGAAGCCTGCCCCCACAAGCCAACCTGGGCACACACTCCCCACCCACCAACACACACGCACAGAGCGACAAGGGCCGCAGCTCCCCACCATCAAACAAGTCCAAGGTAAAGGGAAACATGACGGCTGCTGAGAGCCTGCGTGCATGTCTGTGTGTTTAATACTAGAAATGCCAGTGGATCTGGGAATTTGAGAGCTGGCCCATGAGGTCTGGGGCCAATATTTTTCCAGATTTCTAAAAAAGAAAATAACACAAAGGGACATTAAGGCTGCAAACTTTGATGTAGGAATCCAAATTATAAATAGTGCTTATTTAGCTTTTTTCAATGCAAATCAACTTGTTCCAACTCTCCAAATGAGGTTTTATTTTTCCTATTGAAAACAAATTGAAATATTTTTTACTGCAATGCCAAATTCTTTCACTTCTTATTTTTTTTCATTTATTTATTTTTCACTCAATTTTACAATTTTACGCAGACATGACCTAAGCAGTCTAGTGTATACACTTTGGCCTTTCTAGTGTTACGACAGAGACTGAAGGAGTGAATGTCTGCCTGAGATTGTGTTTCACCACAGAGCATGAGCTGAAAATGAGCGTCCAAGCTTGTTTGAACGTTGAATTGCATCCCCAATCTTGTCCTTTTTTTTTTCCAATCAAACAAGTGTCCTGAGCATCGGTCAGATCCTCATACTTGCACACGCCTTGGTACAACTTGGTCCCTGACAACGCTCACAGTCAACTCTGCAAATCAAACACCTCAACTTTATCGCCAAACTCCAGCTGGTGCATGGTCGCGGTGGATTTGAGGATGTATTGGTGTTTGTGTCGTTTTCTCGGCTGGCTGCACAATAGGGGCGAGGGGAAGCCTTGTGTCCATCCAAGTGGAATTCTATGAATATCTGGTCAGCCGTTGGGACTCTGATCGCCTCCCCCCCAGCCATACACACATAGAACCCCACCCCCACCCCACCCCCCCGCCATCCTCTGTCCACCCGAGGACCCCCCACAAGTGTAGTGGTCAGCCACAAATAAACACACACACACACACACACACACACACACAGGATCACACTCCTACAGAGTCTGACAATCAGATTTGGGCTAATCCCTCATTTTACCACGTAAATCAAAGTTTCACAACTTTTTTCTTTTTTCCTTCACTTCTATCTTTCCTTCTTTCTCCTTTTCCTCTCCTCTCCTCTCCTCTCCTCTCCTCTCCTCTCCTCTCCTCTCCTTCTCCACTTTGTTCATGACCTCTGCCAACCCCTATGTCCACAAACACACACATGCACACACACACATGCTGGACTCTAGCCCATGGCGCAGATTAAAGCTTACGGCTGACCCCAGAGCTTGCACCCCTGCTTCCTTGTCCATCAACCCCTACCTACAACTCCATCACCCACACACACACACACACACACACACACACACACACACACACTGATACCACCCTGCCCCTCTGACACACTCGACTTATTTCCATATATATGGAGTTGGGCTGACAGGCAAGTGCTGCAGCCTGTGGTGGAGGGGAAGTGGGGAGCCATAATGGCCTCCCCAGTCCAGCAGGAGTGGCAGACTGGGGAGTGGACCCACATGGCACCAGACAGGCCCCATGGAGCCAAACTGGCCAATTGATTGCACAGTTGTGCTGGTGTTACTCCCCCAGTGCACTCGTGCAGTTTGTGGTCATCAAGAGACAAACTTTGGATAAGTGCTCTGTGGCGTCTTCTAGATATTTGTCTTTCTCTCTTTCTTTATTTTTGTTTCCTTCTTTTTCTTGCCTCTCTCTGCTTCTACCAACCTCTCAGTCTCCTTTTCTTTTTTGATTTCATTCATTCAAGCTGACCACTGCAGCTCTCCCTCTCCCTCTCTCTCTCTCTCTCTCTCTCTCTCTCTCTCTCTCCCTCTGTCTCTCTCTCTGGGTGAGTGACATGTATTTTTCAGAGGTGTGCTCCCCCTGTGGGCTCTATCTCAGGTCTCTAGTCATTTAGAGACGTGCTGTCTGCCTCTGCTCACAGCTGTTTGGACTCAGGCACACACCGCTTAAGTGCTTTACCCTCGGGTGAGACACGGACACACACATACACACACACACAGGTGTTGAAGAAGACATCAGGCCAACAAGAAACCATGCAGTCCCTTCTCACACACATACACACACACATCCCTGTGCACAAATCACTGCAGCATACATGCAGCTTTCTTATTCGCAAGAGTGGATCTTTAGATGCAGGCAGGCATGCATACAGACCCATACAATAGTGCGATTCAAATTACGCACCATATGTAGCCCTTTCGCTGACATGCATCGCACACACGCAGCGGCTAAAGGTAACTAAGTACATTTACTCAGGTTTTCTGTGACCTTGTACTTCTACTCCACTGTCTTTCAGAGAAGAGTCCAGATTGAACATACAAATCAGCTCATAAAATATGACTCAGACAAAACTATTTAACACTGTATAAGGTGTGCGTAGTTTATTACCAGCTGCGTAATTAAAAAAACTGCTTGCATAGCAATTTAGATCAGGGTTCATAAACTAATAACAGATAAATATAATACAACAGTCCTGAAGAAGCCATTCCCTATTTCTCTACTTAAAAAAACTTACTAAGAGCATGAGTTTTAGTTGCTGCAGAGTATATTTACATAGTAGTATTACCAATTGTACTTGATCTGACTGTGTTTCATGCTAATTTAGAGTCAACATGCAGAGAAACAATTGGAATGGAGAGAACAAACTAAATTTCGCTTGTCTGACCAATGTTGAACAACATCTGGCATATAATAATGACATGCAACTGTCAATACTACTGTTAGAGACTTTTTTTTTTATTAAAAAAGGATTTTGGCAACAATTCTGACCTTGTTTTGTCACATAAACTTAGTTGAGCACCTTTGATAGCCTAGTATAACCATAAAGCGCAAACATCATCACGTTTGGAGTTGGCATTATATTCAAAAGTCTTGGCGTTTGTGATTTGGAATTAACTTGCCAGTAAGCAACTCTTTCAATCTGATCTGTGTTAACAAAGCTATTGTTGAGCCAATCAGTGTCCCAAAACCAGCAAAAAACAAAACAAAAACAATCAGTCTAGACTGTCAAGGTAAAGTCGTGTCTACACCAAGAGAGCATAAATAGAAAATGTGAAGTGCGTTTCCGTACTTGAGGAGTTGGTGTTTGAATCGGTGCCACACGCTGTAGGAAACAGTGTTGTATCAGCCTGAGTCTGAATTAGATATGACAATAGAATTAATATCCAAGTAGTCGCTTATAGCTGGAAGGAAGGGGCAAACAGAGGGAGGAGGAAAGACAGAAAGATGAAAGAAGGGAGGCACGCGCAAAGGTCTCGACATGGACGTTGTAGCACCCTCACCTAAACACACACGCGCGCACACACACAGAGAAACCTGCCCAGGATAAACAGTAGCGGCACACACACTTGTCCTGTTAATTGAACCGTCAGCTCCCGTGATAAGATGCAGAACCCTGATGTCACTTGCACATGTCGGCATCCACAGAAGTGAAATACAGCCCACACACACACACACACACACACACACACACACACACACACACACACACACACACACATTATTCCCCCCCCCCCCCCCCCCCCCCCGCTTCCTCTCTGTCCCTCTGGCTCTCGTTGTCACTCTGCATGTTTTCGGTCTCAAAGCTGGAGACTGTTTCATCAGCCAAGAGAGACACAAAAGCAATTGTATTAATTCAAGATTCCAAGCCTTTCAGAGGCTTTAGAGGCCTCTCACACGCGCATGTGTACACACACACACGCACACACACACACACACACACACACACACACACACACACACACACAACCATGAGATTTAGAGCTTGTTGAACAATGTCTCGCAGTGACACATACACACACATAAACAAGTCGGTCCAAGCCTCTCAGCTCCACTGTCTAAACTAATTCCTCTACACTGGCATAATGCAGGTTGGCCACCTTCCCACCATAGGATTTGGTTTGGCGCGGAGGGGAGACTCCCCCATCCACTGTACAAGAGGCGGAGGCATTATCTATTTGTAATAAATATTCAAACGCATTCTCAGCCAAAGCCCACCATAATATGGGTCAGGATTGAGAAGATCCCGCTCAGTTTTTCTCTTCTCCTTTCTCTCCTCTTCTTCTCCGGCCCATTGTCTCACTCAAGGCATCTTTGGGGGTCCTCCATCTATTTAGAAAGGCCCCCCTAATGAAGGACAATCCGGTTAGGCCTCATCGCACACGCACGCATGCACACGCACGCGAAGTGGTGATCTCTCTCTCTCTCTCTCTCTCTCTCTCTCTCTCTCACACACACACACGGGCTCGTACACACGTAGGGGCTTAATTGGAAGGGCTTAATTGAGTTGTGAGGGGCTCATAAGGCTTAGTACGACTCAAGGAGTGGGAATCAGGGAAAGTCGGCCTTAATGAGTGGATATACCACACACACACACACACACACACGCACACACACAGTACTTGCTCTCTTTTTGGATCTCACTGTATGCTGGATTCTACTTCGCCTAAGCAGCAATTAGACTAATGACCAGAAAATAAAGAAAAATCATGTCTCTATTCGACTCTATTTCAATTCAGCTGCAATAAGACCACACCTGTAATAAATAGAGATCTCTTTCATTCAGTTTTAGAAAATGTATATTTTAGAAGAATTAATATGTGACTGTCATAAAACCAAATCATGTAAAACAGCACACACACTGCATTCCTCAACCTCATAGACGCTACTGCTGTGCATCTTTTCTGGGGAGCCCATGTTGTGTCTGCCTTTTAATTGTGGAGTTTTAATTACACAGAGCGGTCTGTGTACATCTGGCCCCTCGGCGATCTAATTCCTCCCTTCCTGTCATGTGACCCTCCGAGGCTGCCCCTGATTGGATTAGGTCATCTGCAGGGGTGGTGTTGCCATGACAATTAACGCGATAAAACCCCCCCGGCGTCCTGCGGTGGTCCACATGCCGATTCATTTAGGGGCCGCTGTCTGTTACATGTACTGAGTTTATCGCTGTGGTCAGACATCCTTTGATTTAGATGAATGACTGAATTCAATGATACATACATATTAATACTAAGTCCTGTTTGACATTGTAATACTTTAATATAGGAATATTGCTGGCATCAGCAACATGGACCTCAAAACTACTTCAGAAGTTATTGATTGGTTGCTGGGGCTTTGTGTGTGTGTGTGTGTGTCTTTGATGCACAAAGTGCTGCTCCGCTGTTCCTTCCACACGCTCCCATGTTCACAGCCATGGAGGTCTCTTGTTTCTAATGGAGCAAGTGCACATTGAAGTGGCAGACGGGCCTCTGTTTGGTTTGCTGTTTGATACATTGAGATGTCACTGTGTCTTCAGACTCTCACAGCTGTAGAGGACGTCTCAGGGAGGTGTTATTCTTTGTCCAAAGACAGACACAGGTGTCCAGTGTAGCTCTGAGAATGATTTCAAGGCATTTTCTTCTCCTCAGGTGCTTGATTGTTGCTCATGCCACTGGCCTTGTTTGGAGCATGTGGAAGAGCAGCATTACAGTGCATGTTTACTGGAGCCTGCATGTGGAGTGTGCACATGCATGTGCATGAATGTTCCCAACTTTTGCTGTGATGGGGAGTCAGTTGTTTTGCATGTGAATGTCAGTGGTTTGCACCAGAGTATATCAGTATTTACTTTTGTCTGTGCTGTTAAGTGTTTCGCTGATGATGATGAGCTGTTTGGATGCGGGCAGTGGCATGCACCTTTTCATCTGTCCCACCAGGCTTGCCTTAGATTGCTGTGCATGGGCTCCCGTTTAATTGGTACGTGTTAAAGCCTCAATTGCGAGTGGTCTCTGTGAGGAAGGGGGAGGGGTCCCCCCCCAGCCTCCCGCTTCCAAATTCCTACGGTGGTCACAGCAGGCGAAACTGTGCTGTTTTGGTTTTTGCAGGACAGTGAGGGTGCACAGCCACTGAACCTGTCGGCCAAGCCTAAGGCATCCGAGAGCAAGTCACCCAACTCCCCCCCAACTTCCCCACAGGTCCCTGCTGCTGCTGCCGCCGCCACCAAGCTAGGCCATGCCGGCTCGATGAAGCACAGCGCCGCCCCCTCCAGCATCGGAGGACCACCGACCAGAGTCAGCTCAATTGGTAAGTGGACTGGCGAATCCATCACATGCACACACAGGACAATGCGTCATCTTTGAACAAACCCAGCTAGCTACTTTGCTACAGCCATGAAAAATAATGCCAGAAAAATGGCTCGTGCGAAATCTGCGAAAAACATGCAAACAATGCCAGGCTGGAGGAGTGAGGAGAAGGGAAAACGGCTATTTACTCATTATCATCACAACCAATTGTTGGTTTCTTTGTAGATAAAAGAGCTTGGTCTGTACCAGCTCTATATGGAAAGTGTCCTGAGACAACTTCTGTTGTGATTTGGCGCTATACAAATAAAATTGAAAAAAAAAAAAATTGAATATTGTTGCTACAACAAAGGTGATAGAAATCAGTCAGATGATCAGACAGGTCAGGTGTCCCCTGATCTCAGCTATTCATGCGGTGAATGCTTAACAAACACTTGTGAATGCTCTGATGTATTGCACACAGAAAATAAAATGTTCACTTTGCAAATTCCTCCCGTTATGACAGTGTGCATCTTTAAGGAACATACTAATATCCTCGCTGGTGGTGGGGTTGACAAGAATAGCATTTTCCTCGTAGTATTGCCATTGTTGCTAGTGCCAGTACCATAATCATACCCGGCCATATGCACGCATACATAAAATATGACATAAATGAATCACCATTTTGTACTCTTAATCCATTTTTCACGCAACACTGATAGTTCAAATATTACACATATGTAACAGGCTATAATTAGTGTGTTTGTGTTTTTCTTCCATGTCGCTATTTGCCTGCGGGCTGCTTCATTGTTATGTGTTTATTAGTGACTGAAAGAGACAGAGAGACATAGGAGTGAGGGGAAGGAGGGAAGGAGAGAGAGAGAGATGGGGATTAGCACTGTTTTTTTTTTTTTTTTCTGAGTGATGAAGCGGGGGAATAATAAAGAGAGGAGCGCATGACAGACAGGAGGTATCACCAATGAGATTAGACAAGGCTCTTACATGAGCCAGGACAGCGCAAACACCCAGCATTAATGACACAATGACAGCACACACACTCAAACACACACTCAAATGCACACAAAAGCTCCCAATCCCACCTCCTCCTCCTATGCAATAGGCAGTTAGTAATTTTTTTCTGACTTCTTGGCTAATCTCACTGTTTTTCAACAAATCGGCGGATTTAATATCAGATTAGTGGATTTGCGGTCCCAGATGTTTTTTGTTCAGGAAAATGGATTACAGTGTTTAAAGTTTGTGTGTGATCCCCGCTGAATTATTTGTGTGTAGAGACCAGCGTGTTTTGTGCTGCAGATCCCAGTTCTGTTGTAGCTCAGGGTCCCATCTGTTGCCACTGAGGTTAGACGCTCACCAGCACATTTGTTATGACAGTTCATAGTCGTATTAGGATTCCTGTTACAAGTTCAGAGGGGATAGAGAGGGCAGACAAATTGGAAAAGGGTCCAGAGGCGGTCGTTTTGATGTGGGACTGTGTGTGTGTGTGTGTGTGTGTGTGTGTGTGTGTGTGTGTGTGTGTGTGTGTGTGTGTGTTTGTGTGTTTGTGTGTTTGTGTGGGTGGGTGGTACAGAGTATGAATGTGTGTTCAGGTCATTTAAATTCAGACAGGAACAAGAACAGACACACATTTAGTGGAAATTAAAAAGGTGACAAAATTCTAGTGAGTGATCCATTGCCCTGCAATGTACGTAGAACTCAGAAAATCTAATCATACATTCATCCACTTTACATCACACGTACACATTCTCTGTGTTTTCTCTCTGGAATGGGACATACTGGAACTCAAAGGGTTGTTTGAAACGGTGACAGTTTCACTTTGAAATTTTCTATATAGTTGGCAGTGGAGGAATATAACTAAAAATATATTTTCCATTTTAGTCTTGTTTGGGGGGAAATGTTGTACTGTTTACATACAGATCACAATTTTACATGCAAAACACATAAAATATGGTGCATTTTTGCAAAGTAAACCAATTTAGATATCAATGCATATGCACAGTAATATGCACAGAACCCCAATTCCAAGAATTAAGACACTGTGTAGAACATAATGTGATAATTTGCTAATTCTTATTGACATAAACTCACTTGAAAACAGTACAAAGACAGTATATTTAATGTTTTACCTCATCATCTTTATTGATTTTTGTAAATATTTGTTTATTCTGAATTTGATGCGGAAATAGCAACTAAAGACTGGGAAAGATGTGGAATGCTCCAGAAACACCTGTTTGGATCATTCCACAGGTGAACAGGTTCACTGGTAACAGGTGAGAGTATCATGATTGGGGATGAAAGGGGCATCCTGGAAAGGCTCAGTCGTTCACAAGCGAGGATGGAGCGAGGTTCACCACTTTGTGAACACATGATTGGATGAAGGATATTACTACATGAGCTCAGGAACACTTCATAAAACTGTTCCTAAACACACTTTGTTTGGAAATGATTGCATTCTGTTTTTATTTACACCCCAGCTTTTCAGGGTCGTAAGAATATAACACTCTAAAAGGTTACAAGCACTTTATAACTTAAAGTACTCATTTTTGTAGTGATCAAGGTCATTTGACTTTAAATGAGCCGGTCCTCGTTTAAACTACACTCCATCAGTTTTGCATCACTTGTAATGAGGCACAGTATTGTATAAATGTGTGTCATAAAGACTTACGCCTGGAAAAAATGGTGCATACAAGCTCATAAATAAGTGCAAAACAGCAAAAGATCCAACTGCTCCTGCATTGTTACAGCGTTTATGCTCACTAAGGCTTTTAGAGAATCTGGGTCATATCTGCAGGTGAACAGAAGATTAAACGAGGTGCGTTTTCACTCGCCTCACCTTCCGCTCCCTCTCTCCATGTTTGTCTGAATGAATTTTGGTTCCTCTCTGCTGACTCCTCCACAGCACACCTCTCTCTTTCCCAACACCTCCCGAGCCAAAGGCGCGTGTCTCCTCCTCATACTTCACCCGTCATCCATCCATCTACCCATCTCAAACCAAACTGAAGGCCTGTCAGCGCCTGCAACTTCTCCCATGATCACACATTTGTCTTTGTCCCTGTCATGAAACACTGCAGCCCCCCCTGACCTCCCTGCCGGAGTGTTTTTTGTGCTTGAAAGTGTATTGCGCCTGTCTGTTGAGATTTGGCGCTCAAAGAGAGACAAAACTTGTGTGTGCAGACTGAGAGAGAGGAAATCCTCCTCCCCTTCTATCTGGGTCACATTCACTCGTCTGGATGGTTGGCATCGCTGTCAGTTTAAGCGAGACTCACACACACATTTGCAAGCACAAGAATATCTCTCTGCCCCCCTTCCTCTCTTTTGACTCCAGATTAAAATTGACTGCCACCCGATTCCATCGCCCTCTCTGCTCTCCCTCCTCTGTCCTCTCTCGACACCCACCACCACCCTTTTTTGGCCCCGCTCACATCCAGATTTTCCAGTTATGACTTCTGAAAGAGTTCACGGCTCTGTCATTACCAATCTGAAGCTGGTAATCTGGCCTGAGATGGCATTAGCAGCGCGGATTAGAGCTGATAAAGGCCCCATAAGCCAGCCACAGCTCTTTGTTAAGAGCTAACCCCACTGATAGAGAGATGCGATAGCTGCCTCGCACATACACACACACACAGACACACAGTCAGAGCAGATGCCTCATCGGCGGCTAAGCTGCGGAAATAATACAAATAATATGCGGCGAGGAGGAGCGGGGAGATGTGATCTGTGTGGTGGGACAGATGTTCTCAACTGGGGAAATTAGCAGGACTTTTTAGCTGTAATAAGAGTCATCTGGCCACCTCGCTATGAAGTGGAAATGTGAGGGTTCAGATGTGTGTGTGTGTGTGTGTGTGTGTGTGTGTGTGTGTGTGTGTGTGTGTGTGTGTGTGTGTGTGTGTGTGTGTGTGTGTGTGTGTGTGTGAGAGAGAGAGTGAGTGTGTGAAAGGTGGGTGTTTTAATGGGATTTAAAGGAGATGTCCAGGGGTTGAGGTTGTGAGTGAGTGGCTGTTTATAGTTTATAGTTTGTTTTTGTCTGTCTGTTTACGGCTGAGGGCAGGTGGGGAGGCGGTGGGCAGCTTGTAGCAAGGCTAGCCAGGGGCACACTCTGACTCACACACCCAGCTCGCCAGTCAAGTGGTCAGTGTTTGAGTGCGAGTCTGAGAGGGAGACACACACACACACACACACACACACACACACACACACACACACAGATGCCCCGGCAAACTCCCCTCGTCAAGTGTATGTTAATGTCTTTACCTCATGGTTCAAGGGAAGATTTTTTTCTGGATGAAAACCTCCTGCCTACTTCCCAAACTCACAAACACACACACACACACACACACACACACACACACACACGCACTTATCCAACTGTAAATGCTATCCCAAATATCTCTGTCATTGTTCTCTCTTATTTAAATATCCAAACACAGCAGCTAAAGACACATCAACAGTTTTACTCACCACTAATGCAAACCCAAATGAATTTCTCGTCCTCTGTCCGTGTCCGTCTGTCTTTCCGTCTGCGTCTCAGCAGACTTGCTGTCGTCGCTGTCCTCCACAGCATACCTGAGCGACCACGAGTCGGCGGCCAAGGCCCGGCAGATGAAGGAGCAGCTGAAGAGGGAGCAGCAGATCCTGGACGCCAAGGTTGCCGCCGTCAGCAACCTCAGCCTCAACAATGGACGCTCGGACAAGGTTGGCCACTTTAAATCACATCTATGTAGCAACACGTGGTACCGGATGGTGCTGTAACCTTAGCAACAGGCGACAAAGTGTGACAACAGCCCCGAAGGATTAAAGGCACGGAAATTTAGGTTTTTCTCTGTATTGCTCAGTTTCCTGAGGACAACAACAAATGGCGCTTTCTCCACATTAAAATCTGGAACATAAAGTGGTGCTTATTCACCACCAGCAGCCATCGTATTTTGTTCTCATGAGATATTATGGACGCAAAGTGTGTTACAGCTTCACGAGTTCAACCTCAAGTCACAACAGCAAAAGTTCAAAAGGTCAACTGTCACTTTAAATGATGCGATATAATACGACATTGTATTGTGTTGACGTATTGCACGTCCTCTTTAAATGTCCGCATTAGACCACTTGTTTAATTTGAAGTCTTTATTTGTATTTGTTCTGCTGAAACACACTGCTCGCAGTTTTTATTGATGCATTTCTTTCTTGCATCCGTTAAAATGTAAATTACATTCTAATTATTATGATTCCCGCCGATCAACAGCATCAGTAGCAATGTGTGGATGCCCTGATGAATTAGAGTATTATCTCAAGAGAAAAAAAATACAGCCGATTCTGAAGGTCTAAATTCATTTCTAAACAAATGCAGGAAAAATGTCTCCAAAGTCAACACAGGCTGCACCGTCTCATTGTCAGCGTGTAATAATTTGTCTTGCCATATGCCATCCGCACTGCACTATGTAGGAGGTAAATCGGTGTACAATGTGCTCGCTGAAATGTGTTGAAGCTAAACAGGGCCAGATAAGGTAAAACCAGAGGCGTCGCAGAGGTAATGAGTGTGTCTGTGAGGCGCACTGCAGGGCTACACGCGTGTTTATGTGTGTGCGTGCGCGTATGTGCGTGTGTGTGTGTGTTTGCGCCTTGTGTGTGTGGCAGAGCGGAGCGTCGGGGAGACGGTAATGTGAAGTGACGGCGCCGGCTCCTCGGCAGCGTGGCTAAATTGTGGTTATTTGTTAAACACATTGGGAGTCAGCTGGTGCACGCGCACGCACGCACACACACACAGTAACAGTGTGCTTGAAGCATCTGAACCGCTGACATTCAACAGCTCTATCTGCCTCTTTCTTGTTTTTTTTACTCTCTCGTCTGATTTGTTTCAAACAGTCAAACCCACACTGATCTATATATTCAGCCCAGGTGGTTTGTACGCATTCAGAGTGTAAATGTGGAATATACTGTAGATACAGTGTAAAAGCTTTAGTCTCACAGCCAATTAGATTCAGACCAGCGGAAGTCAGGGAAATTGATTAATTCTGCTGGGAGGTGAAGGAACATTGGGACATTTTTCAGGAGCGTATTTTACAGCTTGTTCCACACATTCATTCATTTTTCCTCCACCGCAGGGAATAGTAAAATACTAGAAATCATTTTGCTGCATCATTTTTATCATTTTGTGTTCGTTCTTATCTAATAGCACACACATTGTATAAGAATTCAAAGAAATGAGATGAGAAAATAAGGCTTTCTTTTATCATCTCACACCAGTTCTAATGGTGGAAATGAATTGTTAAGAATTATATCAGCCTCACTCAAGAATATATTTTTTACCAGAAAATATATTTTTTCATGTAAAACTACTGTTGAGAATAGATGTTTTTTGGCACGTAGTGTTTAATATGATAGTCGGTTTTAATCTAAAATCCTGGAATTTCAGATGCCTCTCTCGCAGCCCCCCGACGCCACGCGGCACACACTGACTCCTGTTTCCCCGGCCCTTTGGCTTTGTGCTGCATGAGTGTGAAGCCGGTAGATACAACAGTGTCATCTCTGACACACTCAGAGGATTAGTTTTGTCGCTACTTTGTGTCTCGGCTCCAGTGTCAGCCATTCAATCCACTTTTCTTATGTACTGTACTGGGGCTTAATGTCAGACTAGCCTGTCATCCACTCTGTCTCCCTGTTCATCTCCGTCTCTGTCTCACACACGCACGCACACACACACACACACACACACGCACACACACACAGCAAAAAGCCTTTTGTAACAGCTAATTGAAGCATGTAATGTGTGAGATATATCTTTTTTTTCCTTGAACGACGTTTTAATGATCTGAGCGTTTGTGCGAAATGAGGAAAATTCCTAAAACCTTTCTGATTCACCTGCAAAATGACCAAATCATTCGAACCCCCTGGCAGATTATTGATCATTTATTAAAACATAATACATTCAGAATAAAATGACTTGCAAAAAAAACGACAACAACAAAAAAGATCCTTTCTGCAGCGTGCCTCTGCCTCATATTCTCCCTCTGCCCTGCCTGTCTTTTTAGCCGTATTTATTCCATTCTGGGGGGAAATTATCTCTAACAATTAAACTCTGCTGGACTAAAAACAGAGGAAATGCATTTCATTATCATTCTGCCCTCCCTCCATCCAGCCAGCCAGCTCGCCAGGGTCACATGTAAATGGAGAGGGACACTTTTTGGAAGGTTGTTTTAGAAGACGACAGTGTTTTGGGTACCGCTCCTAATTGTATAATTAAACTGTAAAATGCTGGCGCTGGCGCACCGCGGTATGTGAGTGTGTGTGTGTGCGAGCGTGTGTGTGTTCGTCGACAGTCAGGTTCCAGCGTAGAGTGCGCCGGCTGCTTGCATTAAGCATGTAAATGCTCAGTAAATCAGCCTTTTATTGGTTGTAATAAATACCCAGGGGGCCGTGCGGCGTGGCCTCGCTCTCGTCCGCGCTACACTCGCTCGTTCTCTCTCTCTCTAATGCGTCGACCCTCGGGGGCCTCTGCAAGAGAGAGGCAAGCCGCTGCACTCCACTCTCGCAGGTGGCTGCCAGCAGCGGCTACACACACACACACACACACACACACACACAGACACACACACACTCAGGCACACACATATTATATACAGTATACACACCAAACAGTAAACATCCAAATAGGACTAAATGTAATCAGCTTTCTTGCACATGCAAACATGCACACAGATGTGTGTTCAAGCATGCAAGCATACAGCACTCTAACAATTTGATGTTGACATTAACATTTCCGCAAATTTACATAGAAACAAACCAAAACATAAACTGACTGCTCAAACCGCCGCTCTCATTCCTCTCCGTTTGGATCCGCCGTATGAAAAAGTGATTATTAACTGCTTTATTTCAGATTAAAGGGAAAATATGACGGATTCATTCGTACATCTTTAAAACTGATTTTCCTGTTAACAGACTGGCTCCAGGCCAACAGACATCTAATGTGATTTTTTTTTTTACTATTATTATGATTTTCTATTGTTGAATTAAACAATCGCTGTTTTCAGTCTTAACTATGAAATAAATCATGTCACAGATTAAAAACCTGAAGGCAAAAAAAAAATCCATTTAAAATCAAGTACGAGAACGATGATGTGTTTGAAAGTAAATTGGACAATTATTCAGCACCACTACGGGCCCGTGGCTTCACTCATTCATACATTCACACTCACTGACTCACTCACTGACCGACTGCAACTGTCCACTGTTTGTGTTGTTTAGGACAAGGCTGCCTTGGAGAGTCTGAGTCAGCAGCTGAAGCAGCAGGCGGAGGAAAAGTTCAGCCACGCCATGCTGGACTTCACCATGAGCGGAGACTCTGACGGTAAGCACACGCACACACGCACGCATGCAGGTGAGAAAAAGCGTGTGATTTTATTTTATTTTTTTGTAATTACTCTGAATAAGGATTGGAAAATGTGACTCTTCTTACTTTCTGGAGTTTCATTTTCCATCAACAACATGCTGTTTTGAGGGTTACTGACGATATATTTTTTATATAATTCTATGAATTTTAACATGGCTTATTTAAATTCAGAAGCAAAAGAATTCAGCCCATTGAGGAAAACTCTAAATCTTTCAGTTTATGTAAAAAAAAAAAAAAAAAAGTGAAATCTCATTTGAAGGTCATCTTTTTACTGTCTCTTTTGCGTCTGTATTTGTTGTCAGCGTGTTTGACTTTTTATCCGCCTCCCCTCACCTTGCCCTCCTCCCCCTCAGGCTCCCCCAGCGTGTCAGAGTCCAGAATATTCCGGGAGGCTCGGGGTCGCGGCAGCACTGAGCCGCACATCAAACGGCCGATGAACGCCTTCATGGTTTGGGCCAAGGACGAGAGGAGAAAGATCCTCCAGGCCTTCCCCGACATGCACAACTCCAACATCAGCAAGATCCTCGGTAAAACACACACACACAGAGTCAGCTTTGAGTGACGGGTGCTTTTGCCCCACTCGTGTCCCCTAACCCATGTACTGCAGGTTCTAGTTCCCCCTTTCTCACACACACACACACACACACACACACACACACACACACACGCCCACGGTGATTTCATTACAAGCGGTAGCATCGCGTAAGCGGCTGTTAATGAACGGCTGGGGAGAGCACGGCTCCGACAAATGATGATATAATTCATTATGCATTAAACAAGCAGCGCGAGGCCGCCTGACATTTCCCCCAGACCGCCGGGATCGGCCCTGACATTTTAAAGAGCTCCTAAGCGTTTTATAACACAGGGAAATCTGGTTTTAATAAGCCCCCCCCCCTGTCTCTGTCTCTCTCTCTCGATTGCTAACAGATCGCGGAACAGAGAGAGAAAGACAGAGAGAGGGACCAGCCAAGTGCTGACAGCTTTTACCCATTAAACATACAGTAGTCAAGTGCAAATTCAGACCAGATATGAAACACACAGGGGAAGACATGCTCAAGATTACACCCACACACACACTCGCTCACACACACATGCAGGGCTCTGATACTGCAAACCTCTGAGCCAAAACTGAGCCGAGAGAGACGACGGCAGGTTAAGTGAAGTCTTCATTTGTTTAGATGAGCGCCCGTCGTCCTCGCCGCTCTCTTCATTAACCCTGTTTTCTGGCTCCGTGGGTGAAACTTCCACCAGCGTGAGTGTGTGCGTGAGTGTGTAAGCGTCGCTTAAATGCTGTCACACGTGTGTCAGTATGCACATGTGATGTAGAGTCACACATGCCACACATAGTTCCTCACATGCAGGGTAATTGCCGGCGTACATGCTGAATTTAAATAGCTCCTTCAAGCTGATTTTGATCATTTTGTTCTATATACGGATCATAAACCTCCAAAACTGACCGTCATGATGCTGCGTGTCTGTCCAGGCTCACGCTGGAAAGCCATGACCAACCTGGAGAAGCAGCCCTACTACGAGGAGCAGGCTCGCCTCAGCAAGCAGCATCTGGAGAAGTACCCAGACTACAAGTACAAGCCGCGGCCCAAACGCACCTGCCTGGTGGACGGCAAGAAGCTGCGCATCGGCGAGTACAAGGCCATCATGAGGTCCCGCAGACAGGAAATGAGACAATACTTCAGTGTGGGGTAAGACTGCTGATGAGGGGGACTGTTCTTTTTTTGTGTGTGTGTATGTGTGTGTGTGTGTGAGTGTGTGTGTGTGTGTGTGTGTGTGTGCATGTGTTATAAGATAGCAACTAGTTTTATGCGTCAAGCAGAATTCAGTATTTGTTATTTTACTCTATTTTAATTAATCACATTTCATATTTCATGTCAGTTTCAAGGAAAACTAAAACTAAAAACAGTAAAAACTTTTACATTGTTTCCATAAATGTTCAGTAAATCAACACCACCCACAAGCTTTGAAATCATTTCTCTAATTTTTCAGGTTATTGATTTCTTTTTTCTAACAATTATCATTTTTAAGTCATTTTTTGTTGTTTGTTTGCTTTTAATTTGCTTTTAATTTAAATTTCAGGTCTAAAGTTTCCTGATGATGAAGCTGATGTTTTTGTCTTTTCCTTTCTTTTAAACCTTTTATGCTAAGCTAAGCTAACCGTCTGCCAGCTGTAGCTTCATATTTAGCGTACAGAGTGCTATTGATCTTCACATCGAACTGACAAGAAAATGAATAAGTGGAATAAGTGGAAGAGGAAAAGGAAGGCGACCACTGCTAGAGAAGGCATTTCAGCTTGTTTTTAAACCTGACCACAGCTTGTCTTGTGCTGAAATCCGTCTTGTGTGTGTGTTTCAGGCAGCAGGGCCAGCTGCCCTTGTCCTCTGCGGGCGTGGTTTACCCAGGTGCCCTGTCCATGGCAGGAATGCCTTCACCCCAGATGCCCTCAGAGCACTCGAGCATGTCCAGCAGCCCGGAGCCCAATGCCAACCACCACCAGACCCCCCACATGCCCAGCCTGAAGGGGGACGAGCCACGAATCAAGGAGGAGGAGCTACGGCTGGACGACAGCAACGGCGACGTGTACGACGACTTCGACTACGAGGACGAAGAGGCCGATTACGCCAGCGACAATGACAACCATATCACCCAATAGGACGGCGCGAGAGCCGGCCTCTCTTTTTTAAGCCAATCACAGCTGGTTAACCCCACACGACCCCAAACCCCCACCGATCAGGAAGAAGACTTTCTCTTTTTGCCAATCACCTTGAGTCCCGATCTCACAACACCCGCCACCCTCTCCCCCTCCCCCGACTAACATGGACTCTTTTAACAGAGCCGGACCCCCTCCTCCCACTGGAGTCCTGATACCAGCATCTGATCAATCAACTGAAGCACAGGACCTGTCACTCACACTGACTGTTACACAAACTGGAGTCTGGGAGGAAGAGACGACCGAGCCAGCCCTGAAGCTTGCTGAGGAATATTCAAGTACTACTGCAAGAGTGTCATGCCACGAGTGAGGAGAAACAAAAGTCACACTCAGAAAGCAACCTTTTAGACCCGTTTGTAGAAAAGGAGACGTTTTAAACCGAAAGACGGAGCAGTGGACCTGTCAAAGGCTAACAGACGACACTTTAAGATGGCGGACCTGTTTATTATCAAGAGACACTTTTAAAAAAACAGCTTTTTTTGTTCTTTGGTTCTATAATATTCTCACTCAGGTACACGGTGCCAATAAGTGGCTTGTGAATGTGATTTGTTGTTTTTGTGCTACAAGTTTGAATAATAATAGAAAAAAAGAGACATTTCTTTTTTTCCCCTTTTGTTGTAAAGCACCTGAAAGACATCAGACATGTTTATTTTTAACGAGAACATATCTTTTCTTCGACCTCGCAGTGTGCTGTTAGCAGTTCGCCCCTTTTTTCTCTGTGTTTTTGGGACTGCCCCCCACCCCCATTTAGAATCCGATGGGATGGTCCAGCCAGGACTGACCAGCGCAGCATGGACTGTCCCACTTAGAGAGATTTTCGTGGGGGGAGACTGGGAGTCGCTCTGGCGTCACGGAGCAGATACGAAAGCACTGTGTTGTGAGACAATCCACCAGTTTTCTTCTCGCTCCGTCCCTTATATCTTGATCTCGTCCGGGACGAAACATCAGCACGACTTAGCTCGAAACATCCGACAGTGTGAGTGTGTGTCGGTGTGTGCCGTGCGTACTCATTCATCGGGCGTATGCGTCAAATCTAGCTCTTCTCTTTCAGTGTGAGCAGGATGCAGAAAGACAGGCAACTTACACTGCTGCTGTTACTTAACTGTACCACACACACACACTCACACACACACACACACACACACACACAACTGTTGTTCTGTCCGTCAGTGTTTTCCTGCTCCCTCCAATCAACATCCTGCTGTCCCTTCAGTGGGCGGAGCCGAGGTGAAGTCAGCCAGTCAGTGTTTCTGTTTGTATTTGAATACTGTATTTTATTATTTCTCTTCAAACTGCCTCTAGTCTAATAATATTATTAACAATAATTATAAGGATGGTCAGCGTTTCCTAAGTTTAGTAAGTTATGTACAGTATAATTTATTTTTCTCCTCTTTATCTGGTTTTTATGACCATATGAAACTATGACAGTCAATGAAACATTATTCTATTTAGCTGGTAGGTATTTAGAGCTAAACAAAAGTTGTCATTTTACCTTGCTTTGTTTTGCATTCTTATGTTCCCTTCTTTTTTGATGCGTTCGTTTTGTATTAATCCTGCGGACGGGTGGGCGGGCGGAGTTAGGACAGCGAGCTGGACTGACAGACTCGACGCCAGCCCTCCTCCGAGCTGAAGACATAACCTTTTCATGTCCAAACCCATTTCTAAAAAGCACTCAGACTCTGTGCAGTCAGAGAAAAAGAAGAACATGATTTTTTTTATTGTTATTATTATTTTATTTGTAATGGTTATTCTAATGTATAATGTGAAGTTTCCTCTCTTTTATTTTGCTCTTTTTTTTTTTTTGCTTTTTTTTTTTTTTTTTTAGAAATCAGTTTTTTCACTTTTGGAAACTGTTTTCTGTGAACAAAGAGTCCCGTCCCCGTTTACTAGTTTGGCCGCCTCACCGGCACACAGTGGAGCATCTTTGGCTCGGATCCACACACATAAACATGCACAGACACAATCACACACACACGCTTTTAAAATGAAGAGATTATCATGACAACCAAACAAATCCTATGCTGTCCTTTTTCTGTTTCTTGAAATCTAGAATTCTAGATTTAAAATCCTGTACATATATTTTGTTTGGTGTTTTTTGTTTTGTTTTGTTTTGTTTTTGAAATCATAGGAAAGCAGTGTTTACCGTGATCCACCAAGGGTGATCCACTGTGTGTGTGCATGTGTGAGACGACCGGGCGGATCTACAGTATCTTTAAAGTCACTTCTCATCAGGAGCCCTTTGCTTTGTTTTAGCTCCACGCGACACTACAGGAGCCATGACTACTCTTCAGGTGTGCTGCCACGTAGTGATGCCCACAATCATTCTCGCTGTAGATGTTCGCTACATGCCACATAATGAGCCTCTGGGTCTTAAGTTTGCTGTATAGTCACCCCTGTTATCACACCATGGTTCAGCCTGATGCTGGAGAGAGGGGACTAGGTGGGTCAATCCATTTTTAGGTAATCAGGTGGGTGGGTGGGGCATTAAGACGTCAATCATCCCTGCTGGCAAGGTCTGTCCCCATATCAAGACAATGTTAATGATGATGATGATGATGATGATGATGATGATGATGATATTATTTAAGACAATCAAAGTCATGAGTGGAGCTCAAAACAAAGTAAGAATTATAACAATTAAAAAAAAATATCTTACCATCTCAACTTGAAAAATCAAGAAAGATAATTATGTAAATATAACATAGAGTTATAGATTTATATTTTGTTCATAACACAGTGTAATATAAGTTGTATATTTCTTTTTTCTCTCCCTACTGTCTCTTTTATTGATGTTACCCATGCCACAGAAAAGCGGAGTCGCAGTACTCACACAAAAAAAATGAAGAAAAATATCAAAGAAATAAAGAAAAACAGGAAAAAAAAGCCGTGGGCTGCCACCACCATCTGTTCTAAGTTCACTTTTTTTTCAGTATTACTGCCAGACAAGGCTCTAATAAAGACAGCAATGTGTTCGGTAAAACTTGTGCTGGTCCTGGTCACTTCTTTCCTCCACACATACATTCACACAATGGCTTTACAGTTCCAACATATTCACATAAACATGCAAATATACTCTGCCATGTGCTTCTTTTTTTGAGACGATACAGCAAGACCTGCAGAATAAGACCCGCGGAGAGGACAGTGAACGCATCCACACGTGTTTGTGCGATATTAATAAAAGCCAAAGGATGTACAAAAGAGTAGGTGCGTTTAATTGAAATACGTTCAATCAGCTTTTCACACTATAAACACAAATTCATATTAATGTTCATCCAATTCTGACGTTTTCCACCTTCTGTCACCGCTCAGCATCACAATGTGAGCCATCAGGGCGGTGACACCGCCCGTGTGTCACCGAACAATTCAATCATCTCCATAACAACGTGTTAATTATGGGAAGTCCACCTTCTTGCCCCTCCAATCAGAGGGCCAGCTGGGAGACGCGCGGCCGAATCACGGCCCGTTAGCAACCTGATAACCTAATTAAGCACAACAAGGGACATGAGGAGTGGGGGGAGTGATGAAATGTGTGTGTGTGTGTGTGTGTGTGTGTGTGTGTGTGTGTGTGTGTGTGTGTGTGTGTGTGTGTGTGTGTGTGTGTGTGTGAGGCTGCGTACCCTGACCGCCTCTCCGTCAAAGCGCCGGATGTGCTGCTGTCGCCAGCTGAAAAGCAAATCTTTAATTGATGCTCGCTTTAGGATGTTGAGGATGTTCATGCCTCCACTTTGAAGGGTTAAAAACACAAAACCCCACTCAGCGCGCGCCCATTAAAACGCGGTCCCCATCTGTGTCCATATGTTCCAGCAATCAACCCCCACCGCGCGCTCCGGAGTCGCTTTGCGCATAAAAACAGTTAAATGCACTCGGAGGAGATGGTTTTACGAGCTTTGCTAATTACCATAGCTCCACACATCCACAGAAAAAGCCCTTTTGATGCAATAAAGAGGCACGATGGGGGCAGATCCACAACTCCTACGGTAAGTGAAGGACTTAGTTGTTCTCTGGGCGTTGTGAATTTTTCAGAGGCAGCCTGGAGGTAAAAACCTGAGAAAAGGTTTATGTGTGAATAGTTGAGGAGCAAGAAAGGGGATTCAGATTTTTCTCCTTCCTTTATTGTCAGCAGTACACGAGACGCTGGAGGAAGCAAACGGTGGCTAGACTCACAGATTAAATCACACACACACACACACACACACACACACACACACACACACACACACACACACACACACACACCCTAAGGTGCACTGTAGGAGTTAGCTCAGCTTAAACCACAATCATCCACTGGCTGTTTCAAACACAATAGTTGAGACAAAGCAGCGCAAACTATTCCAAATCTCCATTTCTGCGCATGTTCTCCGTCTCATCTCATTTGCTCCAACTTCTCCTGCCTCTGCTGATCTCTGACAGCTCACGGAAAAACTTGTGCGCCTCACGTGCGCCCGTGTTCGCTTTGAACGCTCTCGCCACGCGCGCATGCGTCGAGTCCACTGTGTGACTTCGAGCGCGGCCCTCGCGCCGCACCGGCTCAGTGAAATATGCAGTTTTCGACCGTGGGTGTTTGGAAATTGAGTGAAAACGATGTCACATTAATGATTTAAAGTCGGTAATAGGATGTGCTGTGACGCTGAGCCGCCAGCTAAGCTGAGTTTAAGGCTCCGGCGTTAATGTATTCATGAGGAGGGGGGATTATACAGAGACAAGAGCAGTTAGAGAGCTGAGTGCAGCAGAGCAGCCAGGGCCAACAGGCCTGCTAGATATTATATAGAACTGCATTTATACTGCGCGAGCACACAGCTCACAATGCAGGAGGTGCGACTGAACACACACACACACACACACACACACACACACACACACACACACACACACACACACACACACACACACACACACACACACACACACATACGCACACACAGCTGCAGAGTAGAATTAAAATATGAGCAATGTTAGAATTAAACTTGACTGCACTGCAGCATGTTATTTGTATTTTTAATCATTAATAGGAGGAGTGCTTTGTTAAAGAATTTCAAAATTACACAAAGTACTGCAGAGAATACAGTTTGTGCAGGCCAGGCAGCTCAGCTGATATCAATCAATACTCAGGCCTGATGTGCAGAAATCCAAAGGAAACATAGTTTTCAATTTGATTTTATATTCAAAAATAATCATAAAAATAAAAGGTTTGTAAATCTGTCACTGTCTAGCTGATTCTGTAGGAAACAGAATTGCAAAAAAGCTGACAATTAGATATTAATTCAAGCTGGAAAACCCACATATTATTACAAGTATGTGTTTATCTGGTAGCGCTGTTTCTTATTCTTTCATCTCCAGTTCTGGCAGCCCAGCTAATCCCCCGTCTAACACACTAACGTATACACAAACTGCAGCATCATTAAAGCAGGAAAGGGCCATCATAAAAGTCTCATAAAAATGATTTCAGCAAAGTACTTAAGCTGCAAAAAAATTTCAAATATTTCACCCAGTCGTCCCTCATTCTCAGTGATGCTAAAAAAAAAAAAAAAAAAGTGGCAAGAGGCTCTGCGCCTGGCCATTAATATTAGGTGGCTGATGCATTAAGAGTCCATAAAGTAATCCCATATCAGAAAGTGCCTGCACTCAAACCATAAAAATAGAGTAACAAGATGCTGAGATGCAAAATAAAATAGAGATATGCAAGCATATGGGATATTAAATATATATCTTTTTTATCATTTTGGTCGATGGCCACCCACTTACTTTATTTTCCATGATTTAAGCGTGAGTAGTTTTACACATGCAGGAGGATTAATGTGTGACCGTTCACATGTAGAACATCTCCCATCGTATCATGGCAGCGCTGCTCAGGCCTTGTGTCTCAAATACAAACATGATAAGTTATGTTCACCCGTCCGTATCTGACGTCTGCTGTTTCTGCAGGGGAGAGAACGAGCCTCGATGTGATTGGGCCGGTTTAAGAAAGTGTGGCCGATGACCGAGCCTCATTTCCGGGTGCGACTTCCTCTCCGCAACTTCCTCCACTTCCTCCAGTCAGGTTTCAATGAGCAAAGTAATCAGCGTGACACGAGACAAACAATCACAAAGCGCCGTCAGTGTTTGAGCGACGGCCCTAATGTGACAGATCTGAGAGCGGCCGTGTGTGAGGGACAGGCGTGGCACGCAGCGGAACAGCCAGGCCCGCGGGCTGATCCCTAATCAAGACTGGGAAACTGGCTCGACGCCCCTGACACGTCGCCCCTCTGCTCAGCCGCCACTCTCTGCATGAAACACTCACCGGCTTCTTCGGCGGCAGCAGCTGGCCTACTTTCACCCCTCTCTCCCTGTCTGATCCATCAAAACGTATGAGTCTGTTTATTTCTTTCATATTTACATGTTTGGGCCGTGATTGTTGGTCTTGTCTCTTTCTCAATGATGTGTGCCCATTTTCTCCTTTCATTCATAAGCCTTCCAGTCTGTTTGCTCTCATTCTTACTCTCCTCTCATCCCTTTTCTTCACCTTTGACCTCAGTGATCTGACTTTACTCACTGTAGTGCAATAATATTATCTGGAGCATTACAGTACACAGGAAACACTTGCAAAACTTCTCTCTGCTTATGATAAATGATCCAAGCACTGTTTTTCTTACATTTCAAGCATCTCCGAAAAGATTGACATTTTCATCAAACCATAATGATGATATAACAAATCAGGAGAGTAGAAACGCTAATCACAGATGTTAACGTGTAGGTGGGCAAATCACACAAGAGCCACACAACTTTTCACAGCAAACTTGAAAACATGATGTCGTTCACTGAGCAGCAGTATCAAAGCGAGATAAAGAAGCCCGTGGGCGCTTTTACGTCATTCCATGAAATCTATATTTTTTTGAGACAAGAAAAAAAAAAACCTGTAAAACTGTTATTTTCTCTCCCCATCAACACCCTAATGCACACATGCAAATATTATGCTAATGGTATGTTAATTGATGGAGTAGCTGCAAAGCAGCCCTGCTGTTCAAATGACTGGTGAGAAAATAGGTGGGGTCAGTCGCAAGCTGTAAAAGCAGCTCCAACACAAATAAACAAAACCCTCGGGGATTAACAGAACAAGGGCCAGTGATAAACGGATGAGAAGAGAGACAGGGAATACAACAGGCTGTAAGCGAGGGGACAAGGGAATCAGCTCAGGGATATGGAAATACACAGCGGCAGAGGGACAAGAGTAAAAGGAGTAAGTGCGGGAGAAGGGGTAAGAAGGGTTTATGAGGGAGACACGGGGATTAACAGGGGACACGGGAGAAGGAATAAGAAACAGGACAGAGGTAAAACAAATAAGTAAGAGTGAAGAAGGCTGAACGGAGGAACATTAAAAGGAATGGTGTAAAAGTAGGCTGTAAATAAAAGGATAAAGCATTAAGCAATGTGAAAGGAAATCTGTATAAGACAGAAGAAAAGACTGAGAAGACAGAGGTGAAGACAGATTAAGTGTATCGGCATGAGGGGAGAGCAAAGGGAGAAGTTTTCAAGAGTAAACAGAAAATAAGAAAGTCAAAGTCTAAATGCATGTGGGAGACTGTGAGTGAAGGCAGGAGGCATGTATGGAAGAGTGAGGAAGAATCATCATCAGCATCACGTTGTCTGGGAAGAAATGACTCCGTCCAAATACACGTTTCAGTGCTACAGTGTGACAAACTCCAATAAGGAGGCGTACGCAGTGATCAGACCACATGATGGATTTGTCTTTAGAGGGGGTCGCTGTCAGATTCAGCCATCAGAGTTGTAGATCTCGGCGTGACTTGGCCGAGAGACGCAGCAGATTACGCTTTGGGCCACGACCAATCATGTCTTTTACATAGGTGGAGATGGGGAGGCACTTCCTCAGCACTCCACCTGAACAAACCAACAGCAAACATTTCCATGTGTTTGAACGTGAAAGCGGGCCTCTCCGTCATCTGAGGGTAGAAAGAGTGTGTGGGCGCGCAGCATAAATCTAGGCCCCATTTACACCTGCTGTGAGCATGTGATCCGTATCTGGATAATGACAGCCGACCCACGCCGTATTCATTCACACCTGGTATTAATAACCGTCCCTCTTATCTGGATTCTGCCTGCACTGGGATCGAGTCTCAACATGCAAATTAAGCTGGCAGGGCTGGTGGACCCAGGTCAGAGGACGCACCTCCAGATGCGGTCTAGCCCATCCAAACGTGTTCTGGCCCTTAATGCATTCTGCATGCACTTACAACTGCATTACCATTCATGTTTCCCTCTCTCGATGGGATGTCTGCGAGAGGGGAGAGCGGCCGGGCTCACAGTTATTTCTGTAATGCAGTATCTATCTCGAGATCACCAGTTAATTATTTTGTTATCTCAAGAAAATTAGATAATCAACCCGTTATCGTGAGAAAACACGAGCTTGTTTCATCTCGCTACTTGTGTTCATCAGAGCTCCATGCCAGCAGGCGTAGATGGCGTCGTGATAACTGTCGCAGCTGATTTAAGCTGCAAATGTCAGATCGGAACCCAGTATGGATCAACGCATCAGATGTTAAAATATCTCGGTGTCTTAACTTACAGCGTCAAACTTCAGCAGATGGAAGCAAACCTGTGGTCACTCCTTCAGGTGTAGCTGGGATCCATTTTCATCTGAGTACGCGACTAAATTAGCTACGCCTTGAATTTGCTTATAAAGGTCATGGTCAGGGTCGCAGTCAACAGGTGTGTGTAGGCCATGTGGAGATGCTGAGGGGGTCACTATGTAGAGCTGGACGGGCCTGCAGACGTCTTTACCTCACCACCACAATCGGCTCTATTGGAGCAGCTGTCATTTTCTCGTGATAAATTATCTCAGTATCTCGAGATTGGCCTTTCGTTTTCTCAAGATAACAAGATAAATGAACCCGTTATCTCGAGACAACAAGCATTGTAATCTTAATGAAATAATTCGCTTGATGATGTTTCATTGACACATTCTCCTCCACAATGATGCCCCCGCAAAGCATTTGTCGTGCCTGATACTCACTTTTCTTCTCGTCTGCCCATTAGCATGCAGTCTGAAGCTAACGTTTAAGCAAAGGCAGTGAAAGCCTTTTCCGATTGAAGGACCACAATAAAAGCATTGAAATGTGAGATGTTCATGAAGTGCAGACACACCTACATGATGACATGATGCAGACTGTGTAAAGATTATTATGGACTGTGAACGTCATAGTGTCCACAGATAGAAATAAGTTCTGGGAAATTCCTTCACTGTGCACAATTATCAAGAGATTCATGAAGTCTGTTGTCTACTAGGAATTACACTCTGTGTACCTCATGTTGCACCATGTAATTGTTTGGAGTATTGAGAGTTGTGAAACATTACGGTACGAACACCCTAAATAAAAAAGGCACCCTATCACTTTCTTCTGAGTCTGTCAGGGGCTTTAAAGCGCCAGGCCTCGAGTGCCTCTGGTCTTTTCCTGTGTGTAGTGTAATGTGTAAGAGCTCAGCGGGCCCTGGCAGGAACAACACTATTTGGAAACTGTCAGTGTTTGCTCCATGCCAACCAGCCACAAGATACCTCCCCCCTCCTCCTGAAAAACATCCCCTCTGGAACCCCAATGGCTGCCAGTTTCTCAGACAGCCCACCGCTGACCCCTTCAGGCCAGGAAACTGTTGTCCAGCCAAGGAGCCAAGGAGCCCAGGGGCCTCGATCCACCCCCCCACCCCCCCACCTCCCCAGACTCTAAGATGGCTGTGTTGGCTGCTTACTCAGGCCTGGGAAAGAAAGGAAGGGAGACCAAAAAAAAAAGTGAAGTGTGTGTGTGTGGGGGGGGGGGGGGGGGGGGGGTTGGTGAGAGCGCTCAAGTTTGCATTTTTAATTTGACGGCCTCGTCACTTCATTTTGCTCCAAGATTAAAAATCCCACTTACTCCTCTGTTTGCCTTGGACTTTGTTTTTTTTATTAATATGACAAGGATTTCCCAAGCACGCGTGCTCTCCAGACGCCACAAGCCACGCAGCAGACAGCCATGTGTCCTGACAGTTGACTTTGAGTTGAGATTAACTTGATTTCGCCAGCTTTGTTTTTTTTTTCCCGCTTGTTTTTTTTATTTTGGGAAGAGGTTGCGAAAGGTTGCGTGAAAGACACACTGCCCTCTCGGTTGTCGTCACGTATTTGTCCTCCTCTGCCTTTGTGTCCCCTCTCATTGCAACCAAATGTGACCAGCTGGCTCCGTCTCCCTGCCTCCGGGCCCTCTGTGGAATTGGTAAGACTGTTTCGATCGGGGCGAATCAGGACAATCCACGGTCTGGTAGAGAGAGGGAGAAAAAACGCAGGGAAGAGAGAGACAGGAAGAGGCGTGACAGCGAAGGGATTGCCGGTTTAAAGTTTGAACTTTGGACAGCTGTTGTATCATGAGGGTCAGAGGGATTTCCTGGATGGAGGTGTCCTAATGGCTCGCTGTTAATATGAATTCATAGACGACCCATTAGCGCTTGTCACTAACCCACCTCCTCCTCTTCCTCAGTCCCACCATAATGGCCCTGGCTCTGACCGCTAGTCTGCATGTAGCGGATATAGCCTGGATTTATTCTGATGTTCCCAGGGATTACACCCTCAGTGAGCTGTGTATTATGAGTAGATTTAGGCCCATAACTCCTGAAGATAAGGGGGGATTGGGGCGATTGTTTAAATGGCATGTGTTAGCCATCATGGCCGGGACACGGGGCCGGCAGGATGTGTGTGTGTGTATGTGAGGGAAGGGAAATAAAAAGGTCAGAGCGTTGATGTTCATTAAAATTCCAATCCGGTCTCATTCACCCAATGAAACAGTGCTGTAGGCCTGTCTCTTAGAAATGACGTTTATGTGCAAACAATTAGAAACAGCAAATACACTTCAAGAAAGGTAACGCAGCCTGAAGTACGTGTATGTTTACATAATGAGGAAATGCTGTTGATGATTAACATACATGGTACTTCATAGTGTGATTACCGGCAACATATTTCATTTGTTTTCCACAAACAGAGGCGATCTTGAAATGCACTCTCCTCTCATCATGACCGGAGCATTATTCAGCTGTTTTATGGGCACAGAAGCACTAAGTCCTGCACTTTGCACGCCCGCCATCGACCCCGACCACCTCCCTGCGATTCCAGCACGGTACATAAAACGTCATGTTTCACTGACTCAAAGAAACGTCGACTGAACATAATCCAGACAGTGGTGGTTTGTCTGCACAACGTAATTATGAATGCAAATGAGTTGTATATAAATGTAATTTCCAGGAGGCAGGGTTGAGTTCTGGACTGCTTTAAATTCAATCAAATGGATGCTTGATGTTACTGAAATGCTTTTTGGATTAAAGGGAGATTGCAACGATTAGGCCCAATTTATTTTCACAGCATCGCTTTGGTGGAGTTTCTATCAAAGCATTTTATACAAGAGAAATGCTAACAAAATAAGAGCACAATAAAAAGCAAGCGATGGCTCTTTTTAGGAGAAAAATAACTTGTGTGAGAGGTGAACAATGCTTCCTTGCAATGGATCTGTTCTTCTTGACTCACAGATTTCGAATTAAAAGCTTGACAGTTGAAGCATGACCCAATCTGACCCAAATCTGCCTGAAGCCAAGTCGCTTTCACCTTCCAGAGGGTTGTAACAGAAGCTTTTTATGAAGATAAACCATCCTACAAAATGAAAACGGCCGCTTTGAGCCTGAGAACAAACCCAAAGCGAGACATCCAGTCGTCCTCGTGTCCCATCAGGTCCCGGACATAAATTTGGAGCTCCGACATGCTGCTGCTCGACAGATGTGTGAGTTCTGGTATTGTGGTCAGAGCGCAGTGTGGGTGAGCAGCCCTGTGGTGAGGCTCTTTACAAGGCCTCAGGGACAAGTGAGAGACCACACTGACCACAAAACACAGCTCCATAAACACTGTCGGAGAGTTGGACTTGAGCAGAGGACGGGCCTGAACAGAGCCAAGGACTGGAGGTCTGTGGGATAACTTCTCTGACAAAGATGAAGTCCCAGACTGACACCGCAGAGCTCTTTACTCATCAGCCTGTGACGCTGATCTAAGGTTTGCGCTGATGTTCAGCGTTGTATTGGATGGATTTTAAGTGAAAATACACCAGCGGCATTGCCTCCCCGCTCACCTCGTTTGCCAAATTTAATTATTGTCATTCGGAAATTCTCACTGCAAACCAGAAGTGATGAATCAGAACGAACTGAACAAAATCCAAAACTGCTCTGTGAAATGAGCGAGAAAGAACGGTGCGTTCAAGGTACCTCAGAGCTCGTTCAAAACAAGTCATTAAAAAAAGGACATTTAAGCCCAATTTACAAATCTCAGTGCATATCATAGAGCTAAAAGGCATACATTATCACTAATTTAAAGCTGTGTTTGTTGGACAGTGTAGGTATGATACACAGAGAGTCCAAGCTAATCTGTAAATGCACTTAATGCATTCCCAGTGTTCTCCAGCTACGTCTGCAAAAGGTATACTGCTGTTTTAAAGCTGCACTTTGGTGGGCCCAAATAGAAGCAGTGGATTCTTTTCAAAGTGTGAGGGATTAATTACCCAGAACCTCCATGCTGGGACGTCAATATACAACATGTCTGTATTTTTTCTTTAACTAGGGGGTCAAAACAATGTCAAGCTCAGGAATCCCAGCTAGGAACAAACTGCAGATGCCTGCAAGCACATGAGTATTGGTTTCTTTAGGGAGAATACTAAAATACTGATTTGTGATTAGATGAATGGCCAAATACTTTTGGACTCAGTGAGTGCTCTTTAAGTGTGAGTTGTGGTGTGCAGTCCTCACCCTGAAGTCTCTCACTGATGCACCATCTCGACCTACAAGGCAAACATCCATGTTAACAAAAACCAGGCCGAGATGACAGCTCTACTTATAATCACGACATCACGAGATTATTTATCTTGTCATCTCATGGATGTTTGCTCCTGGTTGCATAAATTAAAACTTACAGGAGCTTCTGCTTGTTTGTTTGCACCTGTAGCCAGCTGGATGTGCACACTACTCACCTTTTTCATCTCAAAAGTGACACTAAAAAAAATGTAGATTTTTTCCCACTGTCTTACTGTTTTACTTTAAAATGTGTCTATGCATAACAGATGACTAAAGAGTCACTGGAATTTAAAGTCAGCACGGTTTTGCCACTATAAAGCTTCTGAATGCAGAGGCAATTCAAAATGCTTTAGAACACATTTCAAAACACACAAAAAAGGAAATAAAATAGATTATAGCAGTGAAAGGAAGGACATTTTTTAGCTGTTCTTGAATTGTGATGTTATAATTTTAAGTGCTAACCCCATACGACCTCTAATAAAGAATACATCAAGAATGAATAGTGAAGCATTAACAGCAACAACGTTTGCGTTGCCAGGTTGTGAACAGCCCCTTTGGTTGGTGCAGGCTACACCCACCTCCAGCTTTTTATCTTTATGTATCTTTCTCATCACAAGACTTCTCCAATGGAACATTTGGCCACTTAAGAACAGCAAAACCTCATGTCAACATTACACGAACAACCTCAGATCAAATGGATTATTAGAAACTCACGATAATAAATGGACTTCTACTTGAGTAAAGTGTCATCCATGTACAGTAGCAGTCCTAATCACTCGGATGTTTTTCTTTCTCCATCCTTGCCAATCAATCAGTCTTGAAATGAAGCAGTGGTCCAGTGAGCTTTTCCCTTCAGTATTGAGCCAAGCTGTCAATTTACAGACAGAAGTATGCCGGCTCTAAAATGTTCCAATAAATAAACATTACTGTGCAAGAGGACAGCTCTTTCTGCGCGCATGTGTGTGTGTGTGTGTGTGTGCTTGTAAAGTGCGTTGCCAGATCCACAGCCTACATTCAGACAGCGACAGACAGACATTATGTAGCTGTGTCACACACAGAGAGGGAGAGAGGAGCAGGGAGAGAACCGACATCCCTGCTTGTTATTCAGCTTATGGATTATGTTCTGTTTAAATGACATCTCCTCAGCTCTGCAAAAACAACTTTAAAGCCCCTTTTTTGTCATGTAACATATTTCATCAAAGTTCTTCCAAAAATAAATGCGGCCACAATGAACGCGCTCAGAGGCCGCGCAGAAATTGAGCTGGACGCAGACCAGCGGACAGGAAGTCGACTAATCCTCGGGAGCCGGAGGTCAGGGGTCAACGTCCTGCTTTTGAAGTGGAGGAGGAGAGGCCGACAGATGAAAAATATCATTGTCTTCTCACATTTTGTTTTAGTGTTTTCATGTGACAATTGTTTGCTTTCAACTTTGCTTTTTCTTTTTTTCCCCCCGCTCAGATCCACACACTCAGAGAAATGCCCCAGACGGGTGTAATTGGTGTGTAGGGACGGCTGCTGCAAATAACTGTAATTACCAGAAATGACTTGTTTCATGAAAACAGTCACGCGTGTCATTTTATGTTTGAGTGCGGGGGTCAGACGCCAGTGGAACTTTGGGTAACAGCACTTTGCAACTCATTTTTAACACATTAAAGCTCATTGTTTTCAGTCACGCTGCGGCTCCTGCTGAACTCTTCACAGGCTGGTGTGAAATGAACTTCTGAGTGTTTTTACTGCCGCGGAGCCGGTAGAAAGAGGGGTCAGCTGCCCCCTTTGATAATGATAATGCACAACACACGCGAGCATACGGATACACAGAACAGGCGGGCGGGCGGAGGACGACGAGCGCGCCTGCAGAAGCACTTGTCAACAGAGAGGCGTAAACACACACAGGCACAAAACTCACTCATTGCTTCAGTTGTGCCCTTTGAAGTCCTCAAATATCATGAAGCATTGACAATCTAATTATGTGCACCCCCCCCACTCTCCCTCTGTTCTCCCCCCTCCGATCCCAGCTGTGAATCGAGGGGGGAGAAAAAAACCCAACAACAATCAACAACCAGGAAACAGTGAAAGCGTGACGTTGAGACCCCACGGAGAGAAGCAAACACAGGGGAGGGAGGGGTGAGGAAGAGGAGGAGGCGGATGTGTGTTGACAGTTGGTATGTCCGCCACTCTTTGGGTCATTAGGAAAGAGACACCCCCGCTGCCCATACCCCCTCTCTGGGAAGTTGATCTAGAAGCTGCAGGCCACTTTGAACCAGGCCCAAGACTCATCACCCAGGCCTGTCCACCAAACCCCACCAGGCTGAGCCCGCGCTGGGATGCGCAGACCCCTCCAGGCTCCACGAGGACGACCGAAGGTGTTTTGTCAGTGTTTAAGTTCGTCTGTGTGAATTTATGTACAAATAAAAAAGCAGCTCCGGGCCACGGGGCCTCTCCAGCCAAGCCCATCTTCTCGGTAAATAAATCTAAAACTGTCTTTTCACCGAGAGCTATAAAGAAACATTAAATCAAAAACAAACTCTCACTCGGAGGGAACAAATTAGTGAAAGGCAATCTGGGGAACAAGCTGTAAGTGTTGTGTGTGTGTTAGGACAACTGCTCCTGTGTGTGAACGCGTGTGTCTGCTGTCGCTGCTCAAACAGTTCGAAGTGATACAGTTTTATTTGCCACGGTGTGTGTGTGTGTGTGTGTGTGTGTCAGTATAACAAGAACATAATCTATAGGAGGGTGCAAGGTGTGTGTCTGTGCACGTGGGCGGGCGATGGCTTGTGCCTCGAGTTTGTGCGTTTTTTTTTTTTTTTCTGTGAATGCTAAGAAGGGAAAGAAAACACATTTAAAGAATATGCGTGTGTGTGTGTGTGTGTGTGTGTGTGTGTGTAGGGGAGGATCATGTGCGTCGGATGTGTCCCCATTTCTGCACGGTGCTCGTTTCTTTCCCTGTTTCCACCCATCGCAAATCTCGGCGGTGGCAGCGGCGGCGGTGACATTTGGGAGCAATTTTTAAGTGCGCCTGCAAAGGTTGTCAAGGGATTAATCTCATCTCACGCTGGGGCGCAGAAAAAAACGGCTTCCTCCAAGAATTAAACACAATTTACCCATCAAGACAAGTCTTTCAGGACGGGAGACAAGCATAAATAATATCTCCTCGGTCCAGATTCGCTAATTTACAAGCTTAGCATCTCCAAATGTTATTAGCAGGAATGACGAGGTTACCAGAAGGCGCTGTAGGGAATGATTTGTTATCCGGGCAAGCAGCAGCTGCAGCAAAAAGGCGCATGTTGGAGTGCTGGGATAGAAAGACAGACATACCTGACACCCACTGCCTCACCCCTCCTTCCCCTCTACGACACCCGGGACTGCACACACCTCAGGCTGGCAGATAGTGAACTTGGCATCTCTCTAGCTAATGTTCTTTTCCACTCCTCTCATTCTCATTTGCTTTCAGTCTCCCCTTTCTCCCTCTCTCTTATTGCCGTTTATTTTCTCTGTTTTCCCTCGGTTGCTCTCCCTCTCTCCCTCTGTATCACTCTTTCTCTCCCACTTGCTCTTGAGGCTCGAAACATCAAATAGAACATTTGGGCAACCGTTGTCATCTTGGCAAGTGTTGAAGTAGCTCTCGTCTACAGTCAAAAAAAAAAAAAAAAAAAGAGAGGGAGAGGGAGAGAAGGAAGTTAGTTTTTTAGATATTCAGCCGCTCTCAACATATCAGTCGAAGTGAATACAGATGTCTCTATGCCTCGTCCAAAAATATGTTCATCTCTTCTAAAGATCTATATCGGCGTCTTTGCTTGGTCAACGTCAATCACGAGCCGCCTGAGTTCTCTGGCCAAGTGTAGCAGAATTTTCCGTGATTAACTTTGTAAATAACCAGGTGCCTCCTGAATTTGGATGCTGCACCTTTTCTAAGCTGACAAGGAGCTAACACCCTCAATCTGACGTCGCCGTTGTGCGAGATGGATCACTCGCTCCGTGTGTGCGCCTTTGTGTAGGTGTGCGTGCATCACTCTGTGTGTGTGTGTGTGTGTGTGTGTGTGTGTGTGTGTGTGTGTGTGTGTGTGTGTGTGTGTTAAAGGGAGAGTATTTTGATCTGTGCTGGCTGTTTATCTTGCTGAAACAGGAGTCTCCCGTCACTCCAGCCCCTTTCTGATCCTGACAGATGAGTTCAACCCCAGCCTGCAGCCTCCGAGGGGAAGAGAGGAGAGAGAGAAAGGGAAGGGGAGGGAGAGAAAGAAACAGATGGATATAGGAAACAGAAATAGGAGAGAAAGTGAGTGAAAGAAAGAAACACACATAGGGATGGAGAAAGAGAAGAAGACAGACAGAAAAGGGAGAGGACTGGAGGAGAAAAGAGAGGGCGCTTAGCTTCACCTGCCAGTCTGTGTTAGCGGGGATGAGCCAGAGTTCCCTGCTTCTGGAAGCTTAGTGTCAAAGGTGGGACTGCAGGGCTCTGTCTGACGTGTGTGAGAGAGTGTGTGTGTGTGTGTGTGTGTGTGTGTGTGTGTGTGTGTGTGTGTGTGTGTGTGTGTGTGTGTGTGTGTGTGTGGGCATGTGTCTTCGTGCCCAGTAGGGGTTCCCCCGCACATTCCCACTTCTCGCCTCTCCACTGCTCCTCACATCACTTCTCCCTCTTGCCATCACTCAGAGGTTGGGGGGTTGATTTGTGTGTGTGTGTGTGTGTGTGTGTGTGTGTGTGTGTTTATGTACAGTGGTGTGGATGGGTAATGTGGCAGGCACCTCCTCAGACAACCAAAACAGAGGACCCTGATCTCTCCCAGACTAATTTGATGATACAACTGTGTCTTGTTTTTGACGTTTTTTTTTTTTTTTTTTTAACTATATTTTAAAAATATTTTGTGGGTCAAGCTGTTTTGGAAAAACAGGTATTTGTAGAATTGAAACTGGTGTAAAATAAAAATTGCCCCACTGTTAAATGAAGAAAAACACAGCACGGGGGAGTTTAAATCTACTGTGCTTCAGCTAAACCAACAGTCTCTACATTATATTCACGAGTAATATTCCACATCACAGCACCAGGGATTACTAGCCACTTTTCCGCATGTGGTGGAAAAAAAGTGTAAATATTACTAGAACGTCTTGTAGATCTTCCACTCAGACATCTTCCACCAATATTCCCATTAGTCACATCAGCACCATATTTGGTCAACTTTCGTGTAATCGGTCAGATTAAGAAGCTTTGTGACCTGCAGTGAACTACGACTTTAGAAAAAAACAAAACAAAATCAGCTCCTTAAATGCCTCCCTAATTTCACATCCAAATACATCATGTTTATCACGTCAGTTACTGAGGAAACGGTAAATAGGAATGTTCTGCATTATGCACGCATCACTGAAAAAAATGTGTTTCAGTCCACTGAAACATCTGATGAAATAAAATACTTTGATTTAAATTTTATAGTAAAAGAATCAAACTTAGAAAGGATGAAAATACACCTGCTCCACTTAAAAACTCCTTCCACCTCACAGTGGAAACAAGCTGTGAACGCAACACTGACACACCTTTTAAGTTGATATGGCAAAGGTGTTAACATACAGTCATTCATCAGAAGATAAGGAGCAACATGAGCGTTCAGTGGGAGTCGTGCAGCCGAACGCCTGATGACTGGCAGTCTCACTCCTGAGGGACTGGCTCTGTCGCTGCTAAATGCTCCACTGTGTTCCCTCCACTCGTTAACTTCGCCTGCCCGCTGTCTGCCGCTGGACACATTAGCATGCAGCAGGACGATCAGAGCTTTTTTCATTTGAAACAGCGGCTGCTGCTGGGAATGAGACTGATGAGAGAGGTGAGAGCAAACTGAATCAGTCGAGTTGTGGGCCAGAGAACCATGAGGTGAGGTGAGAGTCACGATCAAGAGGAAATGCAGAGTCACTACAAGGACCCCTCTCACTTAAAAGCAGTCATTTGATCCATTGCTCAGAGGTGTAGGTGTGCACAGATTAGGACTGCAACTAATAATTATTTTCATTATTTCACTAATCTGTTGGTCATTTTTTATTTTTGTCCCAGAGATTTTCAGTTTATTGTCAGAGGAATAAAGAACAGAAATAATCACATTTCAGAAGCTAGAATCAGAGAATTTAGATTTTATTTTATTCTATTTTATTTTTCTTTGGACCCTTTTTCTTAAAAGTTACTCAGATTAATCAATGATCATAATAGCTGCTTATTAATTTAACAATTGACAAGTAATTGATTCATCCCTGCAGCTCTCTCTATATATGATGTTTCCTGCAATTAAATCAAACAAGCAAAAAACAAATGATGATAAAAGGGGTTATTTTTTCCATATTTATGGAAGTGTAACAAAAAATACTAATGCTGAGTTAATGTTGATACATAATGTAGTTCCAGCTTCACAGTAAATTGCACACTGTCTTATCTTTTGCATATCATGGCCAGTGTTTAAGAGCTTCTCGTGTCATTGTTGACAGTCTGATTAGCAACTTGACTTTCAAACTCAACCCTAACTCCACATTTCGGCTAATCTCTGTTAACATATCTGCAAATAATCAGCAGGTAAATTAAAAATAAATAGCTAAATCATCATCAGACGGCAGCCGATGTGTTCCCCTTCTGCTGCTCTCCACACGAACGTGCAACCAAAGCCCGCTCAGTCGGGATTGGTTAATACTACTCGGACTACAAGCACCTTGCCTACAGATTCTGCATGCATATACAGATATCTGTTTATAGCGACTAAGACAGATCTGAAACTATCAGCTGTTGCCCTTTCTTAATACAAAAGTACCGATTATACCCCCTTGAAGGATGTTTGGGAGATACAGTCGAATTTCTAAATCTCGGAATTTCCCCTCGAGGGACGAATAAAGGAATATTGAATATTGAATTGAAATCTTTTTTATTCCCTTCTCAGGTTGCATCAAGTATTTTTCTGTTCGAGCACAGCAGCAGGAAGACACAATGACAAAACATTTAATCCACTGTTACCATGACGTCTGTGTCCTTCACTTTCCTCCTACTTGGTTTCGACTGCTCTCAACTTGTGTGTGACATGTGAGTCAACTGGTGGGTTGCAACCAGAAAGTGGTTCACCTGGCACTCCATAACAACGGACCTTGGAAAATCCAGCTGTACTCCTATTTAGGTAAGCAGGCTTTATCCTGAATTAAAGGGCCTATTAGGCTGCAGCAAGGATATATTTTCCTCTGCTTGTGAGACAAAGATTTTTTTGCCTTTAATGAGTGTCTTTTCACTCTCTGCAGGCTACTGGAGCCCTATTATTATTGCCTTATTATTTTGCTCATTACCCACCACTCTCACCTCAGATGCATGCGCTCAGTTAGGCCAGAAACGCTGAAAGAATCGCTGTTGGAGTCAAAAACCGTCCATACCTCTGAGACCGTGGTATGTCCTCCAATGTGCAGGCTGTTAGCTCCATTACTCTCTTTTATGTTTACCTTTGCATTTCTCTCATTTGTCTGCTGCCACTTGTGCCTCTACTCTGCCTTCGCATCGTGCCACAATGTGTCGGAGTTGATCTGGACGTGACTCCTCCTATAGCTGCTGTTCCGTTACCTTCTGTAACTCAGTGAGTCATGAGTTATTTTGACTGATTAGTGTTAGCATAGCCCCAAGTTAGCAGCTAGCACGAAAGCTGCGGTAGCCCTGCAAGTAGTCGCCATGTCAGCAAGCTTCAACAACCGCATATTATGTGAAGACACAAGGATGAATTTTATCGTTGCTGGTGGGCTCAAATCACAGTTCAGGCAGGAACGCAGCTAAACAAACAAATATTAAACATTCTTAAAAGATGCAGTTCCTATCAAGACAAATATCGTGAACTACACGTACTCAACTGAACCTCCCACCTGCCCTTCTGACTGACGCCTTGCCCCTCTGATGAACCCCGACCACCTCTCCAAATCATTTCATACCTCTGTTAGCTCCCGCCCACATGGGCCTCCTCCCCGCTTGCCTCCCTGCGCCAAGTCACAGGGAGCCCCCACTGATACCCGAGGCTCCACAGCGCTCTATCTCACTTGCACGCACGCACACACACAGACTTACACACACTCTCGCCGCCACCACCTCGGCAGCACTGGGCCATCTGTGGAGCCTCGGTGCGGAGAGCCAAGTCACCTTGCTGCCACACAACTACTTTTCTAACCTTTCACATGCGCTACACCTTCAATTAGCTACACAGTCAGCAACAATGTGGGCTTTGTGTGTGTATTTGTGTGGAGGTAGGAGGCTTTTGCTCCGTGTGTGTCGGTGTGGAAGTGTGTTTGTGTTTCTGAAGGAGACACTGTAGCAGGAGAGCGCGAGCACAAGGGGCCAACGTGATTTCAGCCCAGCTATTGAATTGGTGTAATTGGGAGCATGACCGACAACGTAACGGCTGGAAGGCTATATGTCAGACCAACTGCTTTTTAGCAACATCTCTCCTTCCCTTTCTCTCTCGTTCACACACACACACGCACTCTTTCATCGCTTACCGTTGCTTTACATTGCCTATTCTCACCTCCCACCCCTCCATCCATGTGTCTCTCCTGAATGGAAGCTCATTCCTTTCACAGCCGCACATCCTCGCCGAGACTCAGCCGAGAGGTCTTAAAGAATGTACCGTATGTGCAAGGGTCGGACCCTTTGCCCTGTCTCGACCTGACCCGAGACGAGGAAAAACAGCAGGTCTTTGTAGGCTTCTGAGCAGGATCTGAAGTTTCTCCCACTCAGCGACGCCAAGAGACCTTGACTTTGACCCCGCGCTGTATCTGGCATCGCGAAACGGGAGCCGTAAATGCAGAATAGTTTTCATTGAAAAGAACGCTGGGCCGAAAGATGATGGCCAAATAGGCCAAATTGTCTGCAAACACCCCCCTACAAGGTGTTCGTTCACATGCTCGCACTTGTTCTTTTATTAGAGAGCGTGCTTCTTGAAAAGTGGTGATAATGCTACAGGCCTGTAAAATTAGACCTTTCAGAGAGGTAGCTCAGCGATGCTTACCACTTAATCCACTTAGATACCCTGCCCCTGAGTCTTTCTCCATTTTTCTTTTTCTTTTCTCCTTCTATCTTGTTTACCTTAAACGCCTCTTTCTCTAACTCCAATCTACCTCAGTTTTTATGTTTGTTTCTTTCCCTCTCTCCTCTCCCTCTCTCTCTCTCCGCGTCTCTTTCTCTCAGATCTGTGACAGATCGAAAGAAGACTACAGGGGCCACGGAGCGGAGGCTGTGAAAATCTCACCACACTTTTAATGACTTTTAATGAGATTCATAAAACATGCAGAAACTTGCAGAGAAAGGGAGAGAGAGAAAGAAACAGAGGGAGGGACTGAGAGCGAGAGACGGAGGGAAAGCAGCACCGCCCGCCACCAAGCTGACAGCGAGCAGGCTTGACATTTGGCCTCTCGTAATTAGGGAAGTGCCAGATTCCGTCCCACTAAATCTCAGCTCAGAATCATTATTCTCGACGGTGTTGACTCCGCAACGTCCGACCCGCTTAAGCCCTCCTCGGTGCTTTTTTGTCCCCCCCCTCCTCCCCCCCTTCTCCCCCGTAAATATCGCAGCCAAAATTACATTACAGTTTTGCGCTTGCCTCCCCCTTAATTGCTTGCCCTCCAAACACAATCTGCTTTGGCAATACATAAGATGGTATGTGAGTTAACAGCGACAGTGAGTTGGCAGCGAGGCAGCTGAGCGGCGGTCTGTGAAAAAAGGGAGCACTAAGACGAGGAGATAAAGTGTGGAGGAGAGCTGGAGAGGAGCTGATCACACACAGACAAGCTGGGGAGCAGCAGACAGATGCCATGAGAGCACGGCTGTCATCCGCACAGCCAGGATGGAGGGAGGAGAGGCGGAGCAGAGGGAGGAAGGAGAGGCCGGGGTACAGAGAGGTGGAGGAAGAGAGAGGCACGGGAGGAGTGGGAGAAGGAAAGGAAAGGAGAGGGAAATGTAAAGAAGAAGGTGAAATGGTGTGAGTTGAGAGAACAGGGTGAAGGGAGGAGGAATGGACAAGAAGGAGAAACTTTTAGAATTTAGCCAAAAAGTACAGGGAAGGAAAGGATGCGTGGTGCTATGTGACCGCTCAAATCTGTCATTTTCTCTTTCCATGCTTGCTCACGCTCCCTAAAAAAAACTCTTTAAAGGATGCTTGTTCAGTAAAACTCTGTATATGGAGAAGCAGGACGCACGTCGTAATATGGTGTTGTCTGTGGAAACTTTGTTTGCATTAGTTTACTGCCACTAAATGCTTCAAACCAATCTTAGAGAAATGAAAGAATGGAAATAAAATATGCTGTTTCCTAAATGTGCAGAAACGCCAGGAGACAAATGACTCCTCCACTTCATTAAAATGCCGAGGAATTATGTTTTTCTCTTTAAGCACAGCCTCATTTCAAAGTTTGTGGATGTCCGTACTGAGTTTGGTATAGTTTTACACTGTGTGAACTGGTCAAAGTATTAATTACTGTACACGGATCTGTGCAGTGTTGACTGACGTTACATTTTAGAAACAGAAAAAAGAGATCATTTAGGACTTGTCTTGTATTTTAAGTTGCTTTAAGTGAATATGTTTTTTTCTTCTATATTCTCTAGTTTCATTGCCTGTGTGATTGTAAGTTGATAATAATCTGACGTGTTACTAAATACAAATAAAATCTATTGAAGAAAAACAAAATGACTATTCGAAGTGTAGATATATGTGTTATTTAACACATATATGCTAAAGTTCACAGCTAAAATTAACTCATATAAAGGAGACAAAATGCTTCACCGTCACAAGTCTGAGCATTATTTTCTATCAATTAAAATCAATTGGTTTAAATCAAATGAATTTAAACAGCTGCACATTATTTTTTATCTGTAAATCAAAGCAAAAAGAGATGGGAAATTATGAGTGATGAAGGAAGTTTGATACTGGCGAAAGAGTACACAGAGCAGGAGAGTATAAAATATCACTACCTAATACAATCACACTGTATTTCCTTCATAACTCTGTAACTCTTTCATTATATTTTCCAGCCCGTCAAATACGTCAGAGTGTTGAGAGACAAGCCGGAGCTGTTACTGACCTTACTTTTATTTTGAAATGTTGCACCATGTGAAGTAGAGTGCATGAGGTTTACTTCTCAATATCCATTTTAGTTCATCATTCAGCATCTGTTAAATCCAGATGATCCAGTCAGTGTCATCTTTAAAAAAAAAGTGCCATGATTTGTTTTAAGCCTTTGCAGTCAATCATTTTGTATATATAAAAAAAAGAATTCAAATATGCCATAACCACAAGTTAATATCCCCCAGCATGCACCATCATCCCACCGCACGCACAAAAAATAAAAGAATTGCCACAAGCTCCTTTTTTGCCACTTTATGAGAAGTTTAGACAAAGTTCCCTCCTTTTCCTTACACTCGGAGGCTTGTGTCTTGCAGAGAGAGCCCATCACAAAGCGTCAGCTAATCTGGGAGATGGCAAAGAGGGGACATGGGTTTGACAGGGGCTCGCTTACTCCATAAGCCTGCCATTAACGCTAATCCTTATGTGTGATGAGCAGAGGAGGGGCAGCGGCAAGCGGGGAGGGACGAGACAGTCTGTAAATATCAATAACAAATAGGAGAAGTGGTGGTATTAGCCCCCTCCGCCCAGTTCCACCACCACCACCAAACCCTCATCCCAGCCCAGTTTGGCCCTCATGTCTGCAGTCTTTATCTTGCAGGGATTGGTCTGAAGTTAATCTCTCCAGCCGTTATGACAGTCAATTAGCAGAGAAGAATGTAGCTGGACTCAACATGCTTGAAAGTGAATGCATGGGGGGTTCATGGGGTGCGTTTGTGTGTGTGGGTGTGTGTCGGTGAGTTTGGTATCAAGGAGTGTGTGTGTGTGTGTGTGTGTGTGTGCATGTCTGTGGAGAGATGTTCCACAATGACAACTATCTCTCTGTCCGCCCCCCTGGAGAGCAGATGGGATATGAGCCTGCCAATGAAACAAGAAGAAAGAGTGGCGTGTGTGTGTGTGTGTATATGTGTGCAAGTGTGTGTGTGTGTGTCAGTCATGCATATGCACGCACACATGCATAGGGGCGCTCAGTGTGTGTGTGTGTGTGTGTGAGAGAGAGAGTGTGTGTATCTGTGCATTCAGTGCAACAGTGTCTTCCCATAGTTGCACAGTTGTACAGTTCTACAGAGTTGACGAGAGCACATTTACTGAGGCGGCTGCCGGAGAATGTGATGCCTATGGACGTGACTCATTGGAGCAAGAAACACTGGCATCACAAACATCAATAATCAGAGTTTTCTTTTCAGACTGCGTTTGATTGATTTTCCCCCCAGAGATTTGCTTTTAGAGGTTCTAAAAGTTTGGGTGATCAGTCATCTCGGAGGATGCAAAATCCCATTGCAATCACTGTTCTTAAAATTCAATTCAATGCTCGATTATAGGAAGTGCAGAATCGGACAAATCAAGCAGATTTTTGGTCATATTTCACGTAAGGAATCATGCATCCACCCACCGGTGGGTCATTTAGCTGAGAGCAGCACACCAAACTCCCCTTTGAAAACAGAAAAAAGTGTTCCTTGAAACAGTCATATTTTCTATGACATTTTGTACAAGAAAAAAAAAACAACTAATTCTCAAACCTCCCCAGACTTGGCTGTGAATTTAAGATATGTTGAAGTTTAGCTTCAGGGCTGCTGCAATTTCTTCTTTTCCCACACTTTTGAGGTAATATCATGATCAATAGCAGCGCGAACGATCTAACAGCAACAGATGGGTGATTTCAGTCTCTGCTCTCAATATTTAGGAGTTTGCCAACAGGGCCAACGCTTAAAAACTTGTTGTTGACTTTTAATTAAACCTTTTCTCTTAGTTTTTGAGTTACATGATGTGTCATTCCTGTTTGGAAATGTTCCGTACCGTGGAGATATCAGACCAACAGACAATTACATTTAGGGTTGCAACTAATGATGTTTTTATTATGTATTAATTTGCTGATTATTGTATTGACTCATTGATGAATCATTGCTCTATATAATGTCAGAAAATAGTCTGTTTTGAGTGACCAATAGTCCAAAATTATAAGAAATGACCATGAAAATCAACAGATTCACACATTTGGGAAGCTGCATTCAGAGAAATAAACCATTTTTGCTTAATTGATTAATAAATTATCACAGTAGTTGGCAATTAATTTGCTGTTGATTGAGTAGCTGATACACTGCTAAATAATTCCTATGATATTAAACTACATACTCTTGCAAGTTACTTAATTACTTCACTTAAACACACATGCCTTTTTTTGAAAATGTCACTGGAAAAAAAATAGAAATGGGCCTTATTTGGAAGAGAGTAACATTGACATCTATCAAATTAAATCTCTCATTTAAAAAAAAAAGAAAAAAAAAAGCATTTCTGGGGAAAGAGCTAAAAGCGTCATTGTAAACTTGTTTACCTTTTAAGATGCTGGTGAAATAAACAGGCGGCGGTGGAGCCCGGCTCAGTACTGGCCTCCAGGGAGAGGTTGGGGCAGCCACCCAGGTGCCCTGAACCAGAATGAGAGGCTAAACTGGGCCGCAGGATGCCCCCGGTCCCTTGAATGCTTCTCCCAGGACAGAGAGGATCCGGAGGCCAGACCAGCGTGGTCCAAAACTGAGCCCAAGTCAGCCCGGGGGACCAGGACAATAGCCAAGAATGTGTTCATATGGTAATGCAATCAACATCAAATCTAACCAGAACAGATTTTGGGGGTTTCTGTTTATTTATGGTGCTTTTTTTAAAGTTATGAAGGCGCACATACTCTCATGCCCATAAACCTTGTTGAACTGTGGGTAAACATAACCATCTCCACACATATAAGCAGGCTTACACACACGCGCGAGAAAACACACACAGGAGCAGCAGCAGGAGCAGCTGCATAAGTCTTTGGGTGAGTGCACATCTGTTAGACTGGCTTAGTACAGTGAAACTGGCTGTTGACAGCAAATGTTTTCACTAAAGCCCACATTGTGAGTTATTGTATATGGTGGCTGCTGTGTGGGGGAAAGGACAAATTCATTTATGCTTTCTTTCTCTCTGTCATTCTTCTGTCTCTCATGCAAACTCTTTCAGCCTCCCTCTGGCTTTCCTTTCATCTGCTGCCCGTTCGAGGCGCACTGGTCAGCAAGTTAAATCAATTATACCGCGAGCAGTTGAGATATTTGTGGCCATTTGAAATAAAATGCTTTGCCCGGGTATTTCTTGAAAACCCCCCATTTCCAGAGGGCAGACGGCAGGTCGAGGTCACATAACTCCAGCCATCTATCATCTGCCACCTCTGCTTTGGCTGTAATAGCCTCTATTCCTTGTAAAATCAGAGTGAATGGTCGCACTAATAGAGAGGCATGTTTTTATGTACCTAAACTGTGGATAGATGTGATTGTATGATTGATTTGAAAACCTAGTGTTCTTTCCTGTGAGTCAGAGTATTTGTGTGTAGGCAGCAAATGAAAAATACCAGCATGTAGTGACTGGAACAAAACGATCTGACCCTCAACCTTCCAATCTTTTTAAGCGTCTTTCCATTCAGAGGTAGCTTTCAATGTGTTGAAATTCAATGGTATGATTACGCAGATGCAGCATGCTGTGTGTGTGTGTGTGTGTGTGTGTGTGTGTGTGTGTGTGTGTGTGTGTGTGTGTGTGTGTGTGTGTGAGGGGAGTTGAGGGATATGTGTGGGTGTGGCTGTCGATGGGTAGGTGTGGAAGTTTTATGTGTATATGCGCGTGCTAATCACCTGTAGGCTGCTGGTTGGGGGGTGTTTGTGTTCAGGGCACCAAGCAGGCCTTTAGAGTGAGGTTGAGTGAGCAGCAGAGTCACACACACACATACGCGCACACACACACCCACGTAGCAGCCAAGTCCAAGCCAGAGCTGAGCCAAGACTGTGTTTAGAACAAGAAAAACACTTTGTTTACGCTTTAGGGCCCTTCACTGCTCAACCGGCGAAAGAGGGAAATCAACTCATCCCTGGTTCCCTAGCCACCGCCGAGTCGTCAACAGATGAAGTCAGCATCTCACACCCAACAGATGGGGCGCAGGGAACAGCAGCCTACTTTAACAAATGGACTTTTCTTTTCTCTGCTTCCCAATCTACTAATCAATGCTCGTCGTCTGCGCGATGGCACTGATGGCTGCAGGCGGAAGGTTAGCAAGTTGCTGGCTGAAGCAAAAGCGCGATTATTCGAGGTGTGTGTCGGGGCTCGCTGCAGAGCCGAACTCAATGTGGCATCAAGCTGGGTGAGAAAAGAAATAAAAATACATTTATTGTTGAAAAGGAATGTCTTTTCTTGGATATAATCCTGCAGGGCTTGGTGGAAGTGCATCTGTGGCAGGGGATGTTTAATATCAGATGCTGCTTTTTTGAAATTGTCTTGCTGTGGTGAGATCAGAGCATCCAGATGATAAGGACACGCCCACCTAAACGCCCTCAATCAGATGAACAAACAACTCTGGCTCCAGAGGAAAAAACACACACACAATCTATTTATTTATTTTTTATCATTTATCCTTTAAGTCGTCTGGTTTTTTGTCCGTATAATTCCTTTATTCTTCACACCCAAATCAAGTGCCTCTGTGCGCAGCAGATAAATAGGAATTCCAAACTCCAATGGTTCATTTGTCATGGTGTGAATTCCAAGAGTGGAATCTAGAAATAGCTCGAGTGTTCAAGCGCGGTTGTTGCCTGGGGCTCGGTGGCATGTAGGAGGCTTTGGTGATATTTGCTTTTTGCATATTTTCTACTAGGGGGCTTTTTTGGAAGGGAGATATGCACTTTTCCCATTGCAAACATTGCAAAAAAAAAAAAAACAGAAAAGATTTTTTTGTGTGTTCTGAGCTGCACGTTGTAGGAGGCTTTGCCCATTATTTTTGTATGACATTACAGTTTTAATTGAATTGAATGCAATTTATTCTTAAGAAAACTTTTAATTAAGTGCCATATGGACAGATTGTGGAGTAGTGGCCTCCATGATATTCCCTTGGGGACATTTGCTGCATAATTAAGAATATGAACTGTAATGACACTATGAGATTTAATGGAAACTTGCAGTCTAAATAGATGATGTTGGAAAGCCATTATTACCCAGACAGAGAGGGCTGAGTAGGGTTCTCAAGGGACTGTGGGCTCCCCAGAGTGGAACCCTGGGAATAGAAACCCTTGAGAACAAGGAAGGAAGGGAGGAAGGAAGGACGGAAGGAAGGAAGAAGGACGGAAGGAAGGAAGGAAGGAAGGAAGGAAGGAAGGAAGGAAGGAAGGAAGGAAGGAAGACAGTGTCGTTCTTGATTTGACTACAAAATGTATTCATTGACCAAAAACAGCAAATGTAGCGAATCTACCGATGTTGGCTGTAGCTAGCTAGCAATGTACGCACTGAATGACATACTGTGCATTTGCGAATTAGGGTCATGCAGCAGTCGCCTGCCTGCCAAACTTTTTCACTCAAGTTCAGACACTGACAGCTGACATGGACACGTCTTTGCCATAGTTTGCACTCTCTTCAGCAAATCTGCGTCCGTTCGCGGCCACGTGGCTTCATGGAAAATTCGCTTCCTGTTCGGCCTGGACTTGATATAGAAGCTGCCGTCATGGTCGCTACGAGCAGTTAATGTTTTTCACAGTGACAAAAGAAAAATAAGTAAAATTGCAGACGTAAGAGATATTAATTTCTGTATGTGTACAGCTGGCTAGCGAGCTATGTATGGAAATGATAACCTTACGCCTAACCCTGCCAATCAGGGTCTGACTTGTCAACTGTTTCTCACAGACCCATTTGAATTAGCTAATACTTTTTGTTATCATGCATAATTCTTGTCAGCGTGCTTCGGCTTTTACATTTTGACTTGTGACTTATTCCGCTTATTGTGCATCTGGAGCCCTTTAACAGTATCTATAGCTATTTACACCTGTCACCAGGTGATGCAGTATAGTGACAGAGTCACCTTGACTTCAGCAGCCTCAGAGTCACTATACTGCGTCCACACGGGGAGGAGGTCATAGGGAGTGAATGGCATTTTTGGCATTTATGTCGCTGTAACTTTACACGTTGTGTTCTCGTAACTCTTGAGGCAGCCATTTTGTAATTGTGTAAGGACTTCACACTGCCCATAGGAAGCTCCTTGTTCATCACCACCCTTTGATTCCCATGGAACAAATAACTTTCACAGCTGTTTCTGTCAGAGGAGAACTTGGACGTCCACAATGGCTCAGTACAGAACTCATCAGTGTTTTGTGGAAAACTTCAATTGTTGTGGAGCACTAATAACAGTTGGAGAAGACTACAGCAGAATGAGGCTGCTGAAGTCAAGGTAAACTATTTGCCGTGAGCAACGCACAGCAAAATAGAGAATTCTTCTGTTGTTAGCGTTCAGTGAGCAAACAAAACAAAGAGAGGGAACAACGAATAAAGCAAAGATGTAAAAAGCTCACCGCGCCAAAGAATGTGGAACTGAGAGAAAAGAGAGGGAGAAAGATTGAGGAGAGAGAGAGTGAAAGAGAGGGTGTCGAGAGAGCCAAGGAGAGGGTAAATATGGAGGCCAGATAACAAGAAAACAAAGGCAAAGAGAAGAAAATCAAAAAGTGTGTGTGTGAAAATGAGAGAGAAATGAAAGGAAGTATAGACACAGTTAGCCGCCCGCAGAACATAACAAACTCATTTACAGAGCAGTGCCAGACTTGAAAACAATTATCTGCCATCTCCGTTGCCTCTGTAGAAGAGTAGCCCGTTTTGTGGGGCTCTTTGTTTTTCTCAAGGACATATTCATTATTTCAGATGAGACCCATTTGAGTCTAAATAAAGACTTTCTCTCCTCTCTGTCAGATTCACTGGTGCTGTGATGCTGCATCTGAGGGGATGTGAAAACACGTTTGAAAAGGAGTCTGATGAAAGCACTTCTATGCCACTAATGCATGTTCATTAAGTTCAAATTCTCTTTTATTTCCACCTCCCTTTTCACATTTGAGTCCGGGTCCTAATATTTGTGTTTTTGTGTTTTTCTGTGTTTGCACGGTGCACAAGTTCTCTTGAAAAAACGGAACGTTCGAGCAATCGGTGACATCTTTTTCTTTCGCTCGCCGCCCACGACAATAGTCGTCTGTCCAAACGGGCTCTTTGAAAGCAGGCCGCATCTTCTCCTGTGCATGCAAGGAAGAGGAAAAGGCTGGCACTAATCACATCCAGACAAAAGACACCTCTGACAAACAGTAAACAAGGAGCCAGAAGTCTTTTATGACTCACAGGGAACACACGCACACATTTACAGAAAGTGTTATTCCTCTCCGGATGAGAGGAGATTTTGACATTGCGAGGAATAATTCGCCGTTGTGTTCGTAGCCGCCTCGCTTCCTCTTAAGGTCACGACGGCGAGCGCAGATGGAATCAAAGTGACACGGCGGACGGCGGGGGGAAAATAACCAAACGGGCTTCAGGTCCCATCTTACCTGCTCGGGAGGTTGTCTCGTCTTCGCTGAAAGACCTCTGTGTGTGGAAATGAAAGAGGAGGGTACGGAGACAAACACACACACGCGCGCGCAAACACAACACACTTCAAATGGCCTTCGAGAGCGCTGCATTCCACATTTAATTGGAAGCAAAAAAATCCAGCATAGAGCACCCTCCAAAGTAAACTTCTCACAGCGGCGAGCCAGCCAATCACACGGGGAGGCCAGGTCCCCGGGGCCCCGCCCTCCAGAAACGGGCACAGATAACCTATTGTTGGAGCTCAAACAGCGGTCACACACACTCACACAGATGCCCTTATACACAAAAACACATATTCGCAGTGAGTATTACTTCTGAAACTCGCAGCAAACATGTTTTGTGAAAAACTGGATGAGAGCGAGCAGCAGGTACTGCCAGTGTTTTCACAGCTATTTAATCCCAAAATTTGTCCACACGATGAGAAACTAATGGAAACTAATGGATCAGAGTGGAGCAGAGCAGAGAAAGACACCGAGAAAGCAGGGATGGTGAAAAATAAAGGTATCCTTGGTAACTAGAATAACAAATGTAATATCAGGTTTACAAAGCTGGGTTTTCTCCCCTCACACACACTTTCACGACGCATGCGACACGATAATGAGGGATCCATTCGCCTTCTTTAATTCACACGTATCAGCGCGATGTGACGTTTGCACTGTGGCATTAAAACGACAGCAGGTCTGCGAGCCCATGTGGGAAATTTGACGACTTTGATCTGAGCTCGTGTGACTGCAGCCTGTCTCAAGATGAGGACAAAGGGCAGAAAAAAAATCGAAAGAGAGGAGAAAGTATTTTATTTTCATCGTGAAATGTGTTGAATTTGTGTTCAGAATCATCTAAATGTCAATAATCAGTCTGACATTTCTCCGGCGCCTGAAAGATCAGATCAACTCGATGTTGCTGTTTCAGTCATTCTTCCATATTTCTCATAATTTAGGGCGTTTGTTTTTGTTCTGGCACTGTGTATTTCCTTTTTTTTTTTTTAAATGCACGATTTAAACTCTCACGCTCTGAAATAAATAAATGTGTCTGAATCCAATCTGGATTAAAACATTATAATTGTGAGCATTTATCCCTGAAAATCCACAGCTGAATTTTTAAGAGGATGTGAGCACTAGTTTTTATTTAACGCAAACACACACAGGGGGGACATCTGTGCTGAACGCTGACCAAATCCGCGGCGACTTTACTCACAATACAATTTTGTTGGAAGTGTTAGAATTTGTTTCAAGTTGATGGCACAGCCTCCATTTTGAGTTGACTTTGATATCATTCTGCGAACAGTGAAATGTCTGGATAAGTGTTGCGTTTAGGCCAGCCATCTGTACCATCTCCAACTCCAGAGCAGTTACATGCAGAGTACCCTCGATTTGCAGGGGGAGAGACGCGGCGGCGTTTTAAATGGTTCACTGCTGGCATCTACTGGACAAACGGAGAAATCCAGGCGCTGCGACAACTTTGGCGGCCCCGCTGTCTTCACTCCTCTCCCTGCTCTTCTCTTCCACAGATGATCCGATTCCAGCATCATGCATACCATGATTAACAGACATTATGTGGTTTGGCAAGAAAGGCAAGATACAGTAGTTAATCATCAACATTTTTGCCAAAACTGACAGATTTCAGACTTCAGATTCCAGATTTTTCACTTCAGAGTGAAATAAAAAAAAAAAAGTGTTAGTGTACATCACAATTACGCATCATGTCTCCTGCTGGGTGTAACGTACATGGCATTAAGGACATCTCTGACATGGAGCTGCAGCCCATTTTGCACAATCCGTATTTTAACAGCTAAAAAAAAAATGTCTTTATTATGGCACTTCATTTACACCCAGTCTATACCTGATCTGTATCAATTTAATAAAGGAGAGAAATTAAGGGTTTCACTGGGATTCTATAAACTATTAATTCAGGAAAGTAGAAAGAATTGCTTTTCAATGAAAAGCGTTAAATTATAGCTCTAATGTCAGGTTAGGAGTCAATATTTGGATATCAGGTTCCTCCTATTTGCTTAAAAGTGCAATGATTACTTATATTGGCCACAAGTGTTTATTGTAAGTCAACATGTTTAAAGCACATTAGTCATAAATTGATTATATGTCACTTTTTTCAGGTGTAAACTTTAAATTGCAAGATAAAAAAACACGTATTTTTGCATCTGCACTGGCCTTTTAAAGAGCATTTAAACCCCGAAATGTTTTCACGGGTGCAGAAGAGTCTTTAAAAATCCAAATGGTTGTATGTAATCACTCAAAATCCCTTTTTTCTTGGAGGAAATAATACAAACAGCGGCAATAACTGTAAATACACGCACATACGCTGCACGTGTTTACTGTGCTGTATGTATTTGTGTGCATTCAGTATGGGTGCGTTTATTTTTATTCACAGCATCAGCGACAAATCCCACTGCTATAAATGCCTCTCTTCATCAAGCCCCATAATGTGTGCATAGGTTTGACTGTGCGAGTTAAAAGTGCAGTAAAAATGGTGCTAAAGGCATAAAAAGACTGTAAATAATGACACGCGCACGACATGTTTTAAATAAAGATAAACTGCCAGATGAATGATTATTTTCTGTCCCTCAGCTGATCAAGTGTTGGTGTGCATGCGCCGAGCGTCTGCTGAGGAATTTGCTCATTTAAGTGTCACCAAGTTAAGTGAAAATGGAAAATTAAAGATGATTTGAGCACAATAATATTTCTATTCTTTCTCTTTCTTCATTTTTATGTGTGTTGATTTGCATGGCTTGGGGAAATCACTCGTGACAGAGGAAAGGCGGAAACAACAACAACAACAAAAAAAACCAGTCTGCGATGGAGATTTCCTGTGTGAAGGAATGTGATTACTGGGACTTTTTTTTTATTTTTCCTGCCGAGCACAATCCTCATCTAATTCTTGTAATTGTTGCCTCATAATATGACACATTCACATAAGCAAACGCATTCAGCTCCAGCCTGTTTGGGACGCTGCGGATTGAGTTAGAGAGTTCATCCATTACAATAAAGAACAAAGCGCTCCCCTATCTTTTTCAGACATTTCTCTCTTTATGATGCTGAGTATGGCTCTGAGGTTGTCAGAGAATTCAGGCAGACAATGTGTCGCTTTGAGATATATCGAGAGCTCCACAATAAGATCCTGTGTTGTTGATCATTTTGAAAGGGAGGGAGAGCGAGAGAGACAAACTCCAGACAAAAGCGATTGTCTCGATTATTTGTCCGTCAGCGATGTCAGGAGCGCATTATGAGCGACGATGGCTTCGAGGATAACGGCGAGTGAGATTAGGCCCCGCTGAGGAAGAGAAAGGAGAAGAGAAAGAGGGGGCGAAGAAAGAGAGGAGCGAGAAAGAGCGAGGGAAGGAGAGTGAAGAGTGGAGAATAGGGATGTGACTAGACTAGAAGAGAGCTCTGTGATAACTGCCAGCCAACAGCCTGTTTGATCCTGAGGGATGGCAGAGGGATGTAAGGCGTTTGAAGCTGACAATCCCTTTGTGATGATAACACATGTTTTTCAGTGTGCGCGCTGATCCTCCCTCTCCTATTGTATTATGGGCAGCAGACGGCAGCTACCTTTAGGCCCAGCGCGGTTATGAGCAGCTGTCGGCATTGTGGGAAGTGCCGCTAATCTGCTTCAGTATCTTTAGCCCCTCGTTTAGCTCTTTGATCCTCTCCCACTATGCCTCCCTTCCCACCACGACGAGCGACTGAGCTCGGCAAAGCTGTGCTGGAATGTCGGATAGATAGCAGGAAGGGGGGAGAGAGAAAAGGAGGAAAATACACAATGCTCCCATCAGAGGCTCGCTATTAGCAGATGTTTCTGGGGGGGGGGGGTTTGCATGTGAGTCTCTGACAGAGACACAGGGGACACGGCCTTTCATTTGTTCTCCATCACTCTATTCAGGCTTTCAGTGTGGAGCCAGAGGTTGTGCCACGAGCTCAGTGGTTAACATCACCTAAACTCATGGTTTTAAATCCCAGTCTCTGCCTTTTCTGCTTCTTCCCACACTTCAAAGACATCTGAGGCAGGTGGGTGACACTGAGGAGCTTATTTGGGTTCATCAGTGGTGCATGCTGCAAAGCGCAGTCATAGTAGGATGCCTAGAGCGCCCAAGGCAAGCAAACGTGACTTTTGGTCATTCTTGTAGTCAGAGGGGACAGCACACCCACTGTTAGGAAGATGGGAGGATTTACAGTAGAGGAACACATCGTCTGTGGGTGTAGGAGAGGTCATGACTTACCACATCACCTCTTTTCTTTGTACGCGGTCTGCTCTGTGTTGTAGCACTCAAGCACTTGTGGGATCAGGATGTCATCACGAAAGGAAGAGCAGAATCACACATCACCTGAAATCAGAGACAAAGATATACCTCTGCTTAGGATGCTGTGACTGTAGAAAACATCATGTCTGTCCTCTCGTGGAATCACTTTCTCAGGTGACAGTGAAGAACCTTTTGAGGGACTCAGGAACTTTATCTGTTTCCACCAAACGAACCAGGTTACCTGCTTGGCCATTACAGTGTATTCACGCTCCTCTGATGGTCCCACTTCCCAAATTGGGAAGTTGTTATTCCAACTTCAGAGCAGCTGCAAAGACAATGTGTTGGGTTGTCACTTCTCTAACGATCCGTGTTGCTCTGCATGGACAGCACTGGTTACACCGTAATACAACATGCGACAAAAAATTGATATGCCATACGTGAATAAATAGTACGTTTCTTACCCTCAATCAAATATTTAGTTTTCTCTGCCATGTTTCTACATAGATTGGAATATTTGTGTTGTCTATCAAAATTTTCGCCAACTTTCCCAGTCGGGAACTCATTTTTCCAATTTCCAATATTACTGCAGTACTTTCCAAACAGGGTGGGGCGACTCCTTCTTGCCAAATGCGATTAGAATGCTGAATGCATGTGAAATTCACAAAAACCCAGCAAATCTTCAGTTTTTATTTTTACTGTATTTCCTTATTTGGAATCATATTGTTCGTTGACGTGGTGTTCCTGCTGTTTGTTCTCAGGATTGGCCTGTCCTGTTTCTAACTAACGAGCATTAAAGGAACACTTACAAAACCTTTTAGTTCCTACAATAGTTTCAGTTCTTGATAATAAAAGTTTCTCTGACTTTTGGTCAAAAATGCTCATTTTTCAAGTCAAAGATATAAGCCACTGTTTTCTCTAGAACACATTCAAGCCAAAATGTGGAAAACTGGCAGGTAATTTCTCACAAGTTATCACTCTTTTGAAGACGTTTCCAGCATCCTCAAAGACTCCTCTATCCTGCCAGAACCATAAATATTCAGTCCAGTACAGAAGATTTTATCCAATTTCCCCATGTGGCTTCATTCCTTCAAACAAAGATGGCAACCAGAGGTGACACACATTTCTTTGCCTTTTCTAGTTGATACGAAGCATCACCAAAACTGAAAAGTTTCTGTGTCTGGCTCACTCGATCATGTATTTGGGAATGAATAAGGTGTTCATATTGGCAGAAACACTGACGAGTGGATAAAATAAGGCATGAACTGAGGCAAGGAGCGCCTAATGTTCCTAAAAAAATATTAAAAGCCAAGAGCAGGACGTATTCTGATCAGAGAGGCAATGCCAGCTTCCACCACTCCCTCACGGCTTCATTACTAAACATCCACAGTCTGCTGTGCCCCTCCGTCCTCTGAAGCACAGTTAAGTTCACAGAGAGTCATCAAAATATCCAAAACAAGAAAGGAAAGGTGAGAACGCACCGGCGAAATGTTAGACCAGAGATCCAGGCTAATAAGTAATTATGGCCAAGAAACAAATCAGGTATGAGACAAATGACAGTCTTTTAACAGCTTTGAGCAAAACATAAAACATATAATAAGATGAGGTGGGTGTAGCGGAGGTGTGTCTGTGCGTGTGGATCATTGTGTGTGTGTCGGTCGGGGGTGCGAGCAAGCCGCAGCGAGCGGAGCGGATACAAGCTGCACACAATTAACAGAAACATAAATATCTCGCCGTGCTTAAGCAAGCCATTAATCAGATATAAATAGAGCAAAGGAGCCCTTTGTGATTAACGAGGTGAGACTCACTGCTAATTACTGTTTCCCTCTCCTCTGGTAATTAGGTTGGCACGTTGAATGGGGATGAACGAGACCGCCCTAACCCCACCCCACCCACCCCCCCCTCCACGCACACACACACCCTGCAATTGTTCTGTTTTGCTCTCTGCTCTTCTGTTTGATTGTAGTGAGCTGCATGTACAGTGTGTGAATGGGATTCTAATGGGATGGCCAAAATGAAGCACAAACCATCTTCTGATCTGCGTGTGAGCGGAAATCCAGTTCTTCTGGATATTAGAAAGGTAGCAGGGATGGCCAGATAGAGGTCACACGAGGCAAGGGACCTCTTGGCCCCTTGAACTTCTTAAAGTTTAAGGCCCGGTGTGTCAGATTTAGGGGCATCAATTGGCAGAAATGGAATATAATATTCACAATTGTATCTTCATTAGTGTATAACCTCCTGAAAATAAAACCAGCTGTGCTTTCGTAGCACTGGAGAGAACGCCAGAGAGCGCTAAAGAACGTTTTTAGCACGTTTTAGCAGCCACTGTAGGGGAGGGTGAGGTTGCTCGATGTCACTCAATCCTGCATACTGGTCATTTAACAGTGATTGTTGGCAGAGCTGCTTTAATGCCATTGTATTATTAGCTGATGCTTCAATGTTGGAAGCCATAAATCTGCATTTAGGCCTGTAAATTAGTGGATTGTTTATATTGGAATGCGGCAGTCAATTTGTTTTAGCAATGAATTTAGTATTTTGGTATTTGGCTTATTTATTTAACCCTGATTGCAAAAAAGTGAAAACGTTGTGTTTAGTGCTTCATAATATGCCAAACATTTTCAGGGGGAGTCAGGGAACCCTGGACCAGAGAAGATGGAAGTGTTTCTGGATGTTAGTGACAGGCGGCTTTTGCTTTGCGTGGTAGAGGCATAACGTATTTATAGATGTAGTGACGAACTGTGTTCACTAACAATGGTTTTCCAAAGTGTTCCCGAGCCCAGGTAGAACTATCCTTTGCACAATCATGTCAGATTTTAAAGCTGTGCCACCTGAGGGACTGAAGGCTTTCAGCTCAAGGTCAGTTCAACAAGATATTAAAGGCGACTGCAAACCGCAACAAATGTAATGCTATTCAGATTTATTCAAATATTATATGTAACCAGTTGCTTTGGCCTTAGAGGTCGACAAGGCGAGCTATTAGGCAATGAGACCTACAGATAGACAGGTTTTTATGTCATTCAGTGCCTTGCCTCTGTTTACTGTGACGTATTTAAACACAAAGAGAAGTTGGGGAAAGAAATTAGACTCTTTCTAACTATAACATTGTTACGCCTGCAGAGAAATGAGACCAATGAAATTGTTCTGTGTGCCTGAAAGGTTTGCAGTTAAAACTCCTCTCCAAAGGGACTCTGCCTTATGAATTTGGAGAAATGACAGCTCTGATGGATGTGCATCACAGCTGTGTCAGCACTTTCCCTCTTCTCCCAGGCCTCGGCCTCTGACGGCCAACAGGCTTTACTTCCCCGCTCCCTGTCTCACACACACACACACACACACACACACACACACACACACACACACACACACACACACACACACACACACACACACACACACACACAATGCTGTGCTCGGGTGATGTACAAGTATAATCCATTACTACACACTTACACCAATTGTCTTCAGTTGGAAGTGGCTGCTATGACCTTTTTATGGGAAATGAAAATAAGTGGAGGCGCAGAACAGCCGATATTGGATTCTGTTGTTAATTAATGTGTGTATTATCCGCGTGGATGAAGCCAGGGGGAGGAAGTTAATTGAATTACAGTCAGCGAGTTGGATAATGCACTGTTGTAATTGTTCAACTGTATAAGACAGTCCTCACATTAGGGAGATGAAAGGCAGGCTTCTGGAGAATGGTAAGAAATTACTTGTTTGGTTTTGGGGTGTGAGGCATGAATGGTTTTCTAATTTACCCCTTGGGATGGCAAACTATGTGCATTGGTAAAACACGTCTGAGCACTCCTTATTTACTTACAGCACTTTTGCAGCACATAGACAAAATAACGCATCACTAAAACCCATCTTATCGTAGTTTTCACTGACTAATAGGCCTAACAAATAACATTAGGCTCGAGCCCCCTAGAGCTCACCTAGTCACTTTGAATTCATCCATATGGCCTTCATGTAGACTTATTTTTTTTTTACATCCAGGCTGTATAACCAAATTTGGTCCTCCACAAAGGAGAACTGGCCCAGGGCTCAGTGTTGCAAAGCAATCTAAGCCTATTTGAATGTGATGTTTTCTTCAGTAAATTCAGAATGTTCTTATTTGCTTTGAATGGAGAGGTTCAATACAAGGCACATTAATGAGCCGCCTTTATTTTAAATATAGAAATCTATGTTAATAAGCATTAATATCACAAATAATAAATGTTGAATAGGATTATTTTTGTAGCATGTGGTGAGCTTTTCTGCCAGGTTTGGGAACCTGCGCATATACTAATTTCTTTCTATGGGATGTGCTGCCATCTTGTGGTCAACTCTAGCATAAACTCGGCCAAAGACAAGTACATTACATTTTACATACCCTTTCTCAATCCCAGAACAGCTCATTCTGACGGGATGATGGTAATGTCAGGATCTCTAAAGACAAAAAAAACAACTTCCTAGAAAGATGCAGGTGCAACATTTATTACTTGCACAGCATCCATATCAATAATGGCTGTGTGGTGTATTACCATGTAGTGGCACTAGTGGCCCATTTAAACCATAATGCTCATTCTAGCTGTAGATGCAGCAGCAGATTTATGTTCACACTTTAAAGAAAGAACACACACATCATAGAGAGAAGACTTACATGTACATTAAGGCCTGTGATGTTCAAGCTACTTATTTAAGATTATTAAATCACAGTTTAAATCCAGATGAAGAATGAGGGAGCTCTCACTAACACAGCAGACCTCAGCAGAAGCTGCAAAGACAAGGTGATACTCCCATAAAGACACAAACACCCGGAAAGAAACCAGCGAGCAAAGAGACAGACAGGCATGGGGTGTATTTCACTCACCTTTTTGGACGTTTATGTTCATTCTTCTTTCTTTCATGAGGGATCCATGTCATGTGATGTCCCACCGGCGCTCATTTTGCTTGTGACCTTACTCCTCATCTTCTGTCTCCGTTGCTTGTAGCCGAGCTGCTGTCATCTAGCAGTTCTGGAAAACAAGCTAACTCTCCAAAGTAATTCATGTTGAGAACTTTCCATTGTTTGTTTTATTAGTCACGTACGTCTTATGTCACATTTCCAGAGAGCTGTCCATTTAACTTTCAGTCGACGAGGATTTCTCCCCCCCCCCCCCCCCCCCCCCTTTTCTCCCATTACTTAATTTCTTTCCGGATGTAATACCGTCTTTGACCACACGATTAGTTGAGATTTACCAGCGTGTAGCTGAGGGGCGCTGTTTCACTCAATTAACTCGATAAAGTAGGGATGATGTTGGCACACCGTCTGATAAAAAAAAAAGTTTTACCTCTACTTTTCTTTGTTCAGTAATTCATAGAATTATTTTGCCTTTTAATATAATTGTCATTACCTTAACTGATCTTGTTCGGCAGACATAAAGATGGACAGAGGACACATAAGGGTAAACAGACTTTATTATAATTTTGTTGTTTACAGTATTGAAAATGTCTTTTTTTTTTTTTTAATTTCACCTCTTACCCCTTGCAGTTACTCACTTTAATGCAACTTTTAGAAAACAAAAAATAAAAGAACTCCCTCTATGTACATTCATTCATATTTGAGAACACGCAAAAGGTATTACTTTTTACTGTACATATAAACATATGCTAAAGTGGCCAGAGAGATCTGAGGGCAGACTTTTTACAATGTTAAATATGAAACACACACTTGTAAAATATAGAGGTTCATACTATTAGCAGTACTACGATGAGCTGTGTAGAATGTACAGTTTCAGATTGATGGGGAAATAAAACCTTTAGGACATATTTCAGCAGTACAATTTGTAACATTTTGATAATTCTGATTATGGTTGTCAGATTTGACAATCTGTGTGTGTTATGTGTAAACGCGGTCTGACAGTGAACTACCCGGACACCCCACAGAAAATCTTCCACAGACCCGAACATGTTCCTTCAATACAACTCAAGCCTAAAACTGAATCAAAACTCTTCACCATTGAATACACTTTTATGTAAGATCTTCACATTTTAAAAGCCAACGTACACGTTTCTAACTCCTGCTAGGCCCGACTCAAACTACTTAATTCACCAGCATGAAACACACACTGAATTACAGACGGGAGTGAAGCAACAGACCTAACCTTCAAAGTGTGAGTACGACATAAGCTTTCACAGGCATACACACACTTCAGCGTCTACTCCTTCGCTACCACAGGAGTGTTAACATGAGTGCACGATCCAGTTTTGTCAATAACTGTCTCTTCACAGAGCTTTGCAAACTCGCTACAGCAGAGAGCACCTGGGCAAACGTATCATTTGCAAAGTCTTCACCACATTTTGCTGATGATGATCATGTTTAATCTGCTCAGGAAGCTGAAAATCAAGTGCTCTTGTTGCACTTTTTCTTTTTTTTTAAACATGCTACGTTTGCCCAGGAGTCATCTGCTGCTGCATCAGCAAACATTCACACACTCTCAAGACCTCAGCTTTAACATTTCCATTTAAATAAGTATAAAAACAGTCTCTATAATTGCCATTCTCTTTATGCTACATGGAAAATGATACAGTGTGCGTTATGTACAGGCAAAAAACATGTCAGCACTTTGGTGTAGGCTTATTAAAGTAACGAGAGATGAACCTGTTTCAGTTTTTAAAGGGCCTCCTGAAGCACATTTTAAAAACAATTCACATGAAGGTCAATGGTGGATATCGAGAAGTTACTGACAGCAGCCGTTGTTTTCTTTTTCTCCAGAAGATGGTGCTCTTGCTCACCAGATGCCACTAAAAGACGACTCCCATCTCATCATTTCCAACTGAACACAGACAGCCCAACTCAGTCAAATTAAGACAACCAACTCGACGCCAATCCACCTTTTCACAGACCTTCACCCCAACACTGGGTGCTTGAAATGAAGAACGGCAACAGTAACTCAGCAATCTGACAGTAAGCAAGGTCACATGGCAACAAGTGAATGAAATCTAGTCTACATGTGTATAAAATGGTCAGTTCTCAGTTCATTGGGACTGAACAGTAGTGTTTTGTAAGATTAAAAATGATTCCCAAACTTTCCCTGACATGGAGCAGACAATACAATGGTTTGGTCTCGTTTTGTACAGCGTCTTCCAGTCGACGTCACAGTGGATCAAGTCCCCAACACGGCTGACTTGTCATGTGACCTACAACCAAATTTCCCGTCTGCCATTATGAACACGGAATGTTCAGATTACAGTGAGATGCAAGCTTGTCCCCAGTTACGATTTAGACAAAAACCAAGTGTCAAAACAAACAGAATGTACAGAACAGTGAAAATCTCCCTCGAGTCAAAAGACTGACGGGTGCTCAACTATTTGACTCAACGTAGAAGTAAGATGTAAACACAAGATGCTCTCCTACGACTTGATGTTTCTACCTTCAGCCCAGAAAGCCTGAGGACACGAGCCCTCATCAAACTACACAGCAACAATGACTACATGGCTATTCTGGTGCACCACCCATGCAGAGTTTGTTGGGTAAAATAAGGGTGAAAACAGAAGTCATAAGGCAGGCCACAAGTTTTGTTTTGTGTGTGTGTGTGTGTGTGTGTGTGTGTGTGTGTGTGTGTGTGTGTGTGTGTGTGTGTTGTGGCTCATATCACATGGGATTATGGGACAGCATCGGCCTTTCCATGTCAGCGTTTCCTCTTTTTTGGGGGGTTTTGTTTTTTCCTCTTGGTTCCTCAGCAAACAGAGCAGGCTTTATATTGCTATCACGTCAGTATAAATTTGGTTGTTAGCAGGGCTGGCGATCAAGGGTTTTCCCCCATGAATGTGCATATGAGGAAGGTGTCTCCAGGCGATCAGATTAGTGTTTGGGCCACCTGTCTGTCATGTAGGTGGTTACCATGTATTGGTTGTGAGGGAGGTGACATTCCACCTACAATGTTTTTATAGTGATTTGAAGAAAAGCTGCTAACAAACACAATATGCTTATATCGTGATAATGTCCTAATTGATATTAGAATGACTGAAATGGCCACGACAAATTCTGAAAAGTGGGTATCATAGCAGGTCTCGACACACAAGCCCACAGTACAAAAGACTAGGGCTGCCTCCTCGTTCACGGAGGTGTGACAGCAGATGATGGATAAAGTTGTGCTTGATTCAAACTATAGCGATAAGGACATGTAGAGGGGACCCTGTAGGCACTGAACAGGACAGACTCTCAAGTCTGGCTCTTCCCTACATACACCCTAAGAGGGTGCTCTGCAGTCATACAATGCGTAGAGCAGGAGAGAAGATGGGGGGGGGGCCTTTTATTCGGGTAAGTTCAGCGCAGCCACCTCCAGTTTCATCTTGAAGTACTGGTTGAAGCGCAGGATTGCATATCTGAGAGCAGAGACACACAGGGAGAAGAGCAAAGTCAGCGATAGGTTAAAAATGTAGGTGACATGTTAGCTAGGTGCAAAAATATCAGACTGTTTTAGCACACTGTGCACTGAGATGACACAAATAACATCCATCTGGGTGCTTTGTATTTTGTTCTTAAACATATGTTTAAATGACTGAAATCTGCTGTTCAGCGCAAAATAAAATAGCTCAAATGTGCTTCATGGTTTAGTTCAAGATGGACTTACCCCAAGAAGTCAAAGTCGATGTTGGAGAACTTGGCCTGAATCAGAGCCCAGAGACCCCAGAAGAAATGAGACGCCTAGATACAGAGGAGAAAGAACACAAAAGATTAGCATGCACTCTCTGGCTAAAAGTAAATGTCGTTTCTAATTACCCAACACAGCTCACTCAAGCATGTACAAGGCCAGCAGACGCCCTATGGAAACAACACCAAATAGCTGACACAGAAATGCAATTGCTTCACTTGCCCATCCTCCACACTGGCCTCTTGTCCTCTTGACAGTAAACAAGGCAGAATGCGGCTCAGGGGAGAATGCCGAGCCTCGCAAGGGTTACCAGTCATCATTAAGAGCGGCTCCCATATGGTGGCCGCATCAGCAAGCACATCACAAACATCTTTCTCTCACATTCAGAGCAGGCAGGTTTTTATAGCCTGCATCACTCCCTACTCTGTTTAACCGACATCACACCAAAATCCATGTTTACTGACCCAACACCTGACAGCAGGCCTGGAAAATCCACTCTGACTGAGCCTCCGGGACACTTACTGTGCTCTACAAGTGTTCAGTTCTTCAATTTGACCTGTCACCGGGAAAGGGCATGGTACTGCAACTACCATCTATCTGCCAATCAGAAACCGTCACCATCTTGGTCTTTAAAACCCAAGACTTGACCAGAAAGACCAGTCAGGCGGAGATGAGCCCTTCTATAATCAAATGTGGTTCATAATGCATGTGTGATACGAATGCTTACCAAGGCAAATCGGTTGACTTGGACGTAAAGAATCTCCACCTCCCTGTCGGTCACGTCACTGCCCTGGCCTTTGTACTCCTTATAGGCCTCCAGGTAGGAGTGGAGCCACTGCAGCTGAAAGGCCCGATCTGGGTAATTACTATAATCCACCTCATTCAGGCCTACAACACATAAACACACACAAGTTACACACTAATATTTCTGTTAACACTTCTTATGCACATCTTTTTTATGTACACCAAGCAGTCCTGAAAATAATAATAATAACAAACTTCATTTATACAGCACCTTTAATACTGGGTGTGCTTTATAATACCATGCAGAGAAACAAGAGAATAAATGAGTCGGCAAATTAAAACCAAGCTATCAAATGAATAACAAAGAGGCAGCAAATGCTACAAACAGTAGAATATGCGAAAGATGGGAACAAAACAGTTAGAGTCAATGTTGAATGAATATTTTTTGTATTTGTTTTAAAAATGTTCCTAAGCTTACAGCCTTCGGTAGGGAATTCAATAGTTTTGGTGTGTAGCTAAAAAAGGCTGAGCTGCCAATTTTTTTACTTGTATTTAAAGAACTGGCAGCAGTGGATCTAAGAGGGCGTGACGGATTACAAAATGACAAACAATTAACAATGTAGGCCAGTGCCAAACCATTAAGGGCCTTTTAAACAAGGAACAGAGCTTTGAAACCAATCCTTAAGTTACTGGGAGCCAGTGTAGATTAGCTAAAACTGGGTGATATGCTCTCGCTTTTTTGTTCGAGTTCACAGCCTGGCAGCAGTGTAAAGAGCACTGCGGTAATCTAATCTACATAAAACAAATACATGAGCAAGTGTTTGCAGTATCTCGTTGGGATAGGAACGGCTGCACCTTTGCAACATTTCTTAAATGAAAGCACCAGTTCTACTTACCAGCAAACTCATTGAAATGGTTCCCAATGTCGTAGGCTTGGTAATTGTACCCAGCATACTCGTAGTCAATGAACTTTACATTGCCTGGAAAGAGAAGCGGTGTTGTTTAGACAGAGACACGGGAAGCAGACATAAAATGATTATGTTGTCTTTTCCCTTTGATTACTCTGAATGTCAAGGCTTTTTATTTCATACTGTAACTTTCTCCCTGTCTGACTGGACTGGCTGGCTAGTTAGCCAATTGTGGGGCAAGGAGTAAGAGCTTGCATTTTGAGGAAAGTACGACTGTAGAGGGAGACTTGGGCACAGAAAATGAAATAAAGGGAACTAAGACGGACAGGTTTCAACTGAAGAGTGACTTGTCTGAAAAGAAGTGCTGACAAACACTACGCATGCACTGTAATGCTGTTTGGGACTAACGCAATCATGCTGTTAAGATTTAGGGAACTCAAGAGGATACAAAATAAAAGCTCTTGTTAAGTAAATGTGGCAAAATATATGCTTTTATACCATCTTCGCTTTTCTAATTAGATATACTGAAGAACTACAAGGGAAGCAATCCAAAAGACAACATATAGATAGCTCGCAGGTCTTCAAGGAGGTTGAGTCGTCAATCTCTGGTGATATTTTAGTAAACAAATTAGATGTACCAGTGACTTATTATCAGCCTTTTTTCACAAGACCACAAAATACACAGCTGGGATGCGTTAGCAAGAGATGAAAACACATGGAACACATACAAATATCCAGGGGAAAAAAAAGATTGCATCTGGCTTTTCACACAATGTTTGTTTTGGATACATGCACAGAATGAAAGAAAAAAGTCTTAAGTTATGTTTGGAAGAGATGCGAGGAGGGGGAATAAAAGAGAAAATGGCAAAGAAATTAGAGGGACAAAGGGAGGAAGATATTAAAATACAAAGAGACACTAAAGCAGTTCGTAGAAAAGCACAGTGAGCTGCCAAAGCAAATGAACAGCAACACACTGTTTGAGACGCGCTCTCAGAACTTTGTCGTTGCTGAGAGCCAGCTGGAGTTAGAGATCCCAGATACACACTAAACCTGCTCGACACGTCTATTCCTAAAGGTTTTACAGTCTTGTGAGGAGTTCTGCACCAAACTACAGGCTTGAATGCTTATGTATGTAAGATACTTCACCTACATGTGAAAAAGCATCTCTTTAACTGCCACTGAAATTTGAGTAAAGACAGTTAAATCTGATGTTAGAGCGTGGAGAGGACGGGTCAAAGAATGTGTTGCTGTCTGCATGCAAGAACAGGAGGTGTCGGCATGAACAATGAACAAAGGGGGAAGCACTCAAAACACAAACCCTTACTGACAAGCCCCGTTATTACAACACACTGATTAAAAAAAAAAAAAGAAAGAAATTTTGAGAAACAAAACATGTCATTAAATGTCTCTAAATCTGTTGGTTTGTTTTGGCTTTGGCTAATTTCTTTGCCCTAAAATGTGGAACATTAGTCTTTGAGGTGGTGCTGGACTACAGAGAAAGACACTTTGAGGTGGGTTACCAGCCGGCGTGTAGGTCCTAGCGGGACACAACTGAACACCTCCAGGCAGTGGCTATAGCCCCCCTGTGCAGCAGATGAAAAGGTTGGGGCAAACACATCTTTCACACATGCTCACTCTCTCACTGACATATTTTGTCTTTTACCCATGCTTGCTCCCACGCACCGTGTCGAAACATCAGGTCTTGCTCCTAAATCCCATTCCCCGCCCTACCCGTGCAACCTCACTTCCCCTTCACACAACACTCCCCTCGAATGCTGCATTCCAATTGGTCTGCTGTCAACCCAATAACATGACACCTCTGCCGCTTCTGCAAATGGCAGAATCTTTGAGAGGCTTCCTGTTGGCTGCTGAGCTGCAGATTTTGTGGCCCTTGGGGCTGAGTTAAAATGCGTGCCGATTGTTTTTTTGTTTTTTTTAGCTTTGCAAATATCTGAGGAAAGTGAGAGGGGGCAGGGAAACTATAGCAGCCTGTGTTAGAGGCTGAGAGACAAAGTAAAGAGAGACAAAAGAGAGAAGTAATTCAGCACTTGTTGAGTGTACTTCCATTTCTTAACCATATTTTTGGAAAACTAACAAAATGAGTGCGCTGCCACCATTTCTGTTTATGGTTTTATCGGTACAGGAAGTGGTGGCGCCTCTGCTGTCGCGTTTGGTAGACAAGTGGTTTTATTCACAGCGACAACAGCAGAGCAGAAGTGACAGGAAGCAGCGTGGCAGCTGTTCTATCTTTTCATGCCTACTCTGCTTTTCAACCGAACAAACAGCTGTAAGTGCATGGTAAGACCGGCACTGAGCATACTCCGACGGTTTGGATAGTTTGAGTGGGTGCGGTCAAAGATTTTGTAATTATTGCTTGGAGTTGAAGTCCCTGGGCTTTTGCGGTGTCCATTCCACTGTGATTGTCATGTGTAGGTGTGGTCTTGTTGTGTTTGCATTGTTAGAAAATGTGTGACTACACTGGAGATACTGGGATAAAGGAACATGCGTTTCTATTCTGGTTTTTAATCATTAATACTTCCAAACAGAGGTCCTGATAACCTCAGGTGTACTTACTGAAGCCTGAAACATGATTCTGCAAGTCTGCAAATGTGCACAAAATGCTGTGCTCGCACTTTAACATGCTTGAACAAGAGATGTACCTTAACTTAAAATTAGCATGTGCTCTCAGGGCAATGTTGCATTTGTCACTACTGACTGTACAAGAACTGAACTGAGTTTCAGCTGAGTGTTGCGCCAAATTTTAGTAAAAGCAATCAGAACTTCAAATGTGTGCACCTCCACTCCTCTGTGAGCTACGGTTAACCAGAAACTGTTTTGCTCTTTCTGTGTGGCACAGGTACTTCCCCACGCTTTTGCCGAAGCATGTTTCAGCCTTTGACGGATAAGACTGATGATGTTCTATATTCTTGCTAATGTCAACAAATCGCATGAAAAGACCCAAACCAACAACGCACTAGTCTGTCTCACAATGCAAAAAAAAAAGAAAAAGAAAGAGGAGGGGGGAGATATCACAAGCATTTACTTTGAATAAAAAATCAAAAAGAAAATGCTCCGTAGTTTTCAGCAAATGTTGCTCAAACAGTTACATTATTGAAGACCACTTTTATCAGTGGATTAATACACATTTGGTGCACTAAGGGCTACGTGCAGCAGTGGGACAGTGTATGTAGTGTTGACTCAATAAAATACACTGTGTGTTCAGTGTAGTGTAACTGATCACGTCACCCGGTGAACAGTGTGGCTGCTTTTAATAGTGACAACCAACAGTGGAGCTCTATGCCACCAGGGAGGAAGCTATCTGTAGGCTTTTGTCTAAACGGGCAATACTTGTTAGTCTGATCAACTCAACGCTGGTTTTCATTTTTTCATGGATTTTGTTGACGATAAGAAAATTACAGAATATCACCAGACATATCATGTCAATTACACGGTCTGACCAGTGGTCAATACTGATGCCATGAAATGGAAACTGAACAGTAAGGAGCAGTGACGGAAGGAGTTTTCCAGCTTCCAGCGAGTGCAAACCATAAGCAGTTGTGTAATAACCACCAATGTAAGTGGCCTAGCTACTGCCAGAGGGACAACTGGTAGATGAGTAGCACTGGAGGGAAATGGGTGGGTACGTGGCTCCTACTGCTGCCATGAACTCATCCCGATTTGCCTGAGCAGTAGGCAGACTACGTGAGGGCCCTCAGAGCCGACTGTGCGTGAGGTTTGTCTCTCTCCATTGCCTCCCCAGGGCAGGGTGGCACAGGGCAGCCACAGCCTCAGCTGTCATTCCTAGGGGAGAAAGGCTAGACACAAGGAGCTGTGAGAAAGGCCCCGCCCCTCGTCACAACCTGACGAGGGGGCTGACAGCTCTTCAGCACCCCCACCCCGCCTCCCACATACATTAAAAAATCCTGCACTTTCTTGTTTCCCCTCTTTCTCACCAGTTTACCCCGCCATTCCTCTGCTACAAAGACAATGACTAGAACAGTTTCGCTGACTGGTACAGTGTCATTGGCCAGTTTCATTTAAGTCGCTCAGTGCAAAAATAGGCAAATAAGTTTGCTTGAGGACAGGCTGCCCTACATTTCTTCTTTCATCAAGAAAAAAAAAATCCCAAGAAGAAGGAGGAAAAAACCCCAGCAACACTGCTAAAGCACCAAAGACACGTGCTGTCAATAAAACTGAGATTTGGTATGTGGTATGATGTAATGGCAGATGGTTTACATTCTAAGTTTTCATCACAGAATTAGAACAACAGATCAGACAAAATGTAGGAAAAGAAACGGCTTCACTTTGCACAAAGCCGATGGTCTCCCAGGATTTAAAGGTATGGGAAACTGAAATCCAAAAACACTACAATCTGTGACGGTGATCTGCTTTAACACGTAATTGCCAAATTTATTAGAGGCAGATACACAAAACTTTGCCCCACCTTCCAATCTCTATCAATCAGCACACCACTTTAATTTATGTTGCATTTGCCCCATTTCGAATGAGGATTTCATCAAGGGTAAAACAGAGGGTCCAAATGACAGGATTGTCTTTTCTGACCGTTCTAATTCTACACCTGCAGCCCAATGCAAACACTGACAATGAGTGAAGCATGTGACTAGCGTTGACCAAGTGCAGTTAATGCAATCCTACCTGAGCGCAGGGACCAATGCAGTTCACACTACAACACAATTCAGTCACACAGCAAAGTCTACAGCTGCACTAGTGCAGCTTATACTCACCTGCCTCCTCGTTGTAAATTATGTTTTTGCAGAGTAGGTCGTTGTGGCAGAGAACTACGGGGGAGCCCAGCACCGACAAGTTCTGCTGGAGCCACACCAGCTCTTCTCGGAGGCACAGTGGGCTGGGCACCTCCATATTCAACCTGGAGGGGGCAGAGAGTCAGAGAGTGTGAATACTGTGTACTGAATTAGAGTATTAATAGAAGAACAGAAGGAGGTGAAGTCAGTACAGGGGGACCTGAAAGTAGACTTACAAATAGAGGTGAAATAGGAACTGAAAATAAGAAGCATGAGAAGAAAAGGAAACAAATAACCTAATGTTACAAACAGTCCCAAACAATTTATGTGGCAAAAATAGACGAAAAAGAATAAATGCTTTATTCATAATTGCAATCTCACAATCTTCACAATCTCAACAAAAATTAATATACAGCAAAGGAACCACATGATCTTGGTGCACAGCCTCAAATTTAGGGAATGTTTAGTCAATGTGCCCAACGCAGTCAATTCAGAAAATAATGATAAGCTTCATAAAAAGAATTAGAGAAGCTCGACCGAAAGCCCGACTAGAATAAAGTGTTTGTGACACAAGTCAAGTCCTCACTGCAGTTCAGTTACAACCACATTTCCTGCCTGTTAGATTAGGCTGTAACATTACAGCAAGATAACTAATACATGAACACAGTGACACAGAAAATGCCTTCATTAAAAAGGACTGAGACATGAGAAAAACACCTACGCAAATTAGCAAAGTGCACACTTTACACAGCAATGCAAAACAGAAAGAGCAGGCTTCAGGCCTTGTGATTGTATGCACTCCACCTATTAGGTGTTTTTTCCTTCAACACACATACACGAACCCCTGAGATGCTGCGGGCGTCGCAGCCCTTTGGAAGTCTTTATCAGTATTTGTCTTACCACGTTATTATTTGGGTGACCTACGCAGAAATCAACAGCCTGCAAAGTCAATGTTTGTTTTGGATTCATTTTGGGCGCCAACTTAAATGGTGGCAGTTGTTACTGCCAACACTATTTTCAAATGATCAGGAGCGAATGGTGCCAAAGTGCCCAAAGTGTGTTCACTTAAAAACCCCGGATAATCAGAACTCAATTTGTCTGTGATGTGGCGCACCTGAATTCTTTTGTGTTGGCACTGACACAAACTGAATGGAGGGAATGGATGATGAAGATATAAGAACTGATTAACACCAATACTTTTAATGCTTTTAGCTTATGCAAGATTGATATCAGACTTAGGATATTAAGAGTGACTGCTAACTAAGTGTAATATTAATGATCCATTCCGCTAGGGGTGGATGATATGACCGAGAATATATATCACAGTGGGGTTTTTTTTGGTTTTGTTTTTTACTTTGGAAGCAGTAACCTGTCCGATACTATAGGTTAATTAGTAAATGTAATGTCAATCATTCTCAGAGTTAGACAAGGGGCAGGATTAGACATCGAAACAGCAATTATTTGGTAGAAACCCTAAAGCATATTATATAAGTGCAACACAGGGCATGTCTATCATGTGCACTTAAATAGAGCTGGAACACACACACACACATACCAACACACCTGAGTGGGCTTTCGTGTAACAGCATAGCCAGCTGAGCTTGTGTTGTAGCGTGAAGTGTGGAGATAATGTTAGGTCTGGCTATGTGAGACGACACAAAAAGCAACGTGAAAATAAAAAAAACTGTTTCCCACGCCAAAGTTACTACTCTGATTATTTAACTGGCTTCAAATGAGGCTTAACATTCACACAGTTTGTCTTCACTGTCCCTCAATATGAAAAACGGCAACATTGCTACAGCGTGCGGGTCTGCAATAAATGCTACAAGCAACATTTGCTGCGGGAAATGTTAATGCCAAATTCAATAGCCAATTGTCCTGCCCCTCAAAGCAGTGCAAAGTAAAATGATTAGCGCACACATGATATAACTGTTATCCTATGAGTTTCCAAGTTAATCCACTGAGTCTTCATGTCTTCAAATGGTGTGAGTAGATAATTGTGTTGGTTCTTGAAGGCAGCAACAGAGAAATTAGCACGCCTTGTTTGATAAATGTACTTTTATCATATCAGAATGCCACGGCTGTAAAGTGAAATGATAACTGCTGAGCATATGAAAGGAAACTGACGTACCTCCTCAGACATGTACAACTCATAATAAACACTTGTGTTGTGCCATTACATGTGGGGTGGTTTGGATCATTTGTGACTCACTGATAAGAGAGGTAGGGGGTCGTAGTTCCACGTGGAGACAAAATATAGCATAAATATGCAAGAGGCAAAGCCACATATTACATATAGTCTGTGTAGATATAGTCTATATAAAACCAGCAAATGAACTGAACATGAACTGTCTGACTTTTTAAAACACTTTTGTCAGCCAGGACTGTGACAATGAAACTGAATTAGGCTTTAAAAATTTCATTAATGTACTGAAACATTTAGATGGCATCAGAGAAAAGCAGCCACTTCCGAAGGTCTGACACTTCTCAGTAATTAAAAGATTTGATATGGCCTCACCTGGCAGTTTGCTCAGGGTCCTCTAAGCACTTGGGGATGAGAGCAAAGTACTTGCCCATCTTCAGCCACAGATCAGACTGCGGCACCCAGCCATTGTGGGCATGGATGGCGTGGTACTTGGCCAGCTGCCTGGCAATGAGCCTGCAAGACAGAAGACGACAGAAAAACAGGCAGATATGAATAAGAGCAGCACGCAGCCACTGGGCAATGAATTTAAAAAACAATAAATGAATAAATACAGGTTTTATGTTTTCATCAGATAAGAAACAGATCTGTTCATTAGGATACACTCACTCATTAACAATGTTTTAATGTAACATCAGGACAAATCTCTAAATTTTATAATAATTTACTTCAGTTCATCAAACACATGTCCCCTATTGATCAAAGTGCATGTTCACAAAGGATGAACCTCTCACCATCCTTGCTTTTGAGCGACCGAGCCTTTCCAGGATGCCCCTTTCATACCCAATCACGATACTATCACCCGTTACCAATCAACCTGTTTACCTGTGGAATGTTCCAAACAGGTGTTTTTGGAGCATTCTACAACTTTCCCAGTTTTCAGTTGCTCCTGTCCTGACTTGTTTGAAACGTGTTGCCGACATAAAATTCAGAATAAGCATATATTTAGAAATATCTGTGAAAATGAGGAGGTAAAACGTTAAACATATTGTCTTTGTACTGTTTTCAACTGAGCATATGTCAAAAAGGACGAGCAAATGATCACACTCAAAGTGGCCCAGCTTTTTTGGAGTTCCGGTTGAAGTAATTCATTTTAAACTTCAGTATCACACAAATAAATGCATGTAACTGTATGAGTGAATTTGAGTGAGTGTGGTGATCTGCACTAACAACTGAGGGAGGAAAGTGCTAACAGACAAATCTAGCTCAAAGGCTAAACAACTTTATGGAAACACTCTTTGTTGTATATCAAAGCATTTCGGTTACCTGAAAACAGGCTGGCTGCGAATGTCCTCAGGCTCTAGAGCGGTTCCTTGCAGAAATTCATAACACAGGCCATTGTTGAAGGTACAGTATAGGCGTGGGGCACAGCGGTGTGCATGCAGTACCCTGAAACTTTTCACTTCATTTTCCCGGTCAATGAGCAGTTCAGTTTTGTTGCCATAAATACGGACCAGAACCACATCCTGCATGACTGCACCCACATAGCAGCCCAGCAGCTTATTGGTTATTCCATCTGTGAAAAACTGCAGAGAGAAATAAGAGAAAGAGTAGAAAGCAGGTGAAACAGGGGAAAAAAATACATCAGAATTTGTGCTTTGCTTCAACAAGCTAGCTTGACATCTAGAGTCAGACCTTTCTGCAAAAATCTACATTATTTTGGGTGTTACATAAGTTCTGGGAGGAGTCTGGAGCTGGCAAACTACACAATGGAGAGAAGAGGAACGAATGTAGCCATGAAAAAGTAGGGCTTGTCTGGTTTGATTTAAGCTGAACTGCCTCTGCTGTGAAGCTGGGAACATTTTTGGGGAGAGGTGGGGGGTGCTAACATACCAGCCCTAATTGTTCACTCTATAAGGGATTGGCTGAGAACGATGGGACTGTCAGGAATTTTATTTTGCATGAGGAAGCAATGACAGGCATTTGCTGAGTTCCCACTTTGCTCTCATTGATGAATATAAGCAAGGGTGGTGGAGCATGTGACCAGCTCCTATCCTCACTGTTTACCGAGAAGAACCACACCCCCAGTCTGATAATGGACAGGGAAATAAGCCACTGCAAAATTCATCACTTTCTGGATATCAGCCCAGGCTGTAATGTTCAGCACATGTCTCGTCGTGACTCTCTGGGATAATGAAATGTCAGGAAATAGCTTTATTTGAGAACTAGGCCTGTTTGAGTTTGGTAGACCAAAGAGAGCACTTACAGAAAGACACATGCAAAAAGTGAATGCATGGAATAGTCTATATCCATGATCTATTAGTCATCTGTGAATAGACCAGGGATTTCTACTAATCTATGACATGTACCCTGAAGCTCAGTCAATGCTGCGCAGCATGTTGACAGTTCTGGGCCGAGGTGTCAGACACCTCTCCTCCTGCCCTCATCTGTATGACCACCTCCAAACAGAACTGTGGCTTTGATTATTAATTACCTCTCGATCAGTTCGCTTCCTACACAACAACGACAGAGAGCAAGGTGTGTTTAATTTCCGTACATCGTCGCCGAAGTACCGCTGGTGAACAGGTTCGCCTGCATTTGCAAACTGCGCCAAAGGCTCCGACTGCTGCATCATGACCCGGGCTGACGCAGATGCTATTTGCAAAGGCAAAACATTAACCGTGACAAGGGAAAAATACCGCAGTATCTTCGGAGCTGTGACGTTAATATAACGAGGAAATTACCTACCATCTGTCTGAGGATCCGAATAGCTGCTTTATAGTGACATTAACATAACGCTAACTTACTTCTTGATATTTTAGCTGCCTGTGGTGTCATTATAATAAGGTTAGCTGGTTTTGTGGGCCATTTATTCATTGAATAAATTAACGTTAGGGTTATTCATATGGGAACACGCTGCTAGCTAACATCGGCTCGGACAACTTTTGGCTACAAAGAAATGGATATACAAGCTATGGCGAATTTGGAGACATGCCTGTATCTGCCTGTATCTGTAAAAGGTTTTAAAGGGAATAAATAGTACCTTCACTTTGACCTCGGATGGCTTCCAGCTCGGTCTCAGCTCCTTGATCAGCTTTAATGCGCCAGATCTGTAGTCGCTTTCGTCAACTGTCACATCTATTTTGGGCACAGCGGGAGCCTCGTCGGGTACGTGAATATAGTTGGCCATGGATAAAACTTAAGTTCTTGGAATATCTTGAAGTCTATCGATTACCGTACCGTACGTGGCAGCAAAACACGCAATGTATGAAAATGTCACAAACTGCGGGTATATAGACCTTGAGCGGTCGGTGTGCGGCAACGCCTCTCAAAAAATCCCACCCACCCGAGAAAAAATGTTCTCCCGATGCATGCCGGTAGTCGAAAGATTCGCTGGAAGCGCATGTTATATGTATCAGCGTGCACCGTCGGCGGGGCCTAATCATTAACAATATCTTCATATGGAAAAATGTTGTCCTGGTGCCAGACATCACCGAAAAACAAAATACATGAAGTTATAACATACATACGAGCACAAATGGAAAGTATTAGTGGGCGTATGTCTTATTTTGAGACTTTGAAGTTTTAGCTTTTTCGTGACTTAAACTTCTCAATTGCGTAATCATGTCGGTGGTCCTTGGTACATACACAAAAACGTACACTTAATGCGTAATACCCACTGCGTCACATCCGTAATCTACTTGAATGAAATGAGCTTTGTGGCAAGTCTGAGCGTTTTAAATGTCAGACCTACGAGGGGCCGTAGTCCGACTGAGAGTTTAGACCCATTTGAACTCAAATTAATCCGGCTTTCTGGCCTAATACACGCACACCTCGAATGTTAGTTGTAAAGGCAAAACGAAAAAGGTTATGCTTTTGTGAACACAAAATGTATTTCTGCTATTTGTCTAGTAGCAACATGTTGGAACAGGCTGTCCTCACCTCAACATAAACATTTTATTTTACAGATATGAACTGAATGACAGACAGTGTGTGAACGTGCAATTCCATATCACAGTGAGAAATGTAGGTGTTTTACTGGGCTTATCATGATGAGCAGGATGGATGTTTCCTTCAATTTTTATAATCTGAGATTCTTGGAATTACAATTCTGATATCAGAGAGAGAGAGAGAGAGACTCCTCTAGACTAGAAAAATAATAGTATAATAGTATTTCCATGTTGTCCACAAGTCAGTATGACCATTTAATGTCTGTTCAACGCTGGCATCTGAATTCATGCCAGATCTGCCTTACTTGGTCACATTATCTTAACATGTGCCACTGTGGCCAGTGTTGACTCATCTAGTGAACGATGCCCTGCTCTACACCCACACAGGTACACATTTACTCTTGGGAGAGCTTCCCAGTGCAGTCAGCTGGTCATTTCCTGCTGGACAGCCATTTTACCTTATCAGCAGCTCTTTAGGGAAATAAGTGCTTTTTATTCGTGTTTATTGCTCTTATTCCTTCAGTCTCTTTTGGAGACTCATGAGTTACTTGCACAGATGGAAATTAGGGAAAAGAACTGCAACACGTCCCCATTTCCTGCAGGCTTTTTCTTGCATTACAAGCCTTTGTCGTTTTGCATAGTGCTCAATGAGTGACACCACAAGGTTGCCATGCCAACTTTTATCAGCCAATGGCAGCAGATAAATCAGTGTGGGCAGGTTCCTGTTGCTTGTCTACCCTATAAAACACATATCTACAGGAAAACCGGTTGACCTCGTCTTTTAAATTGTCCTTGTGGAGACAACTCTTTACACGTTACCGCTAATGTTGTCCTTTCAAAAGCTGATTTTCAAATAGCAGCATCCCCAAGAGCGACATATCCAAGGAACAATAGACAGCACTGTGCACGTTCTATGAACGCCTGCTGAGGTGAAGGAGGAGCCGCAGCTGCTGTTTAGTTAGAAATTTGATCAAGCGTCACTAAGACAACAGGATTTTCTTTTCTTTTTATTTTTTACCACCATGTATTGTTGAACACATCCTGTTCTTCTGGGTAAAAAAGCCTCAGTGTCTCATCCATGCAAGTGTGTCTCACTTCACTTTATGAAACAATGGATTTGTGTTCATGCAACATGAAAAAGGGCTTTTCTAAACATATCACTCAAACACTAATTTAGTGCTCTTGGTTTTGAAAATAATTTATTTTAAATCAAAAATATATTCTTTAGTACACAAGTGCATTGAAAGTATACTACACAGGATTTGTCCTTTGTGTCGTGTTCTTTGTAAGTGAATCATTCAAAGCTGGCCCCTCCTACATCGCATTAGAAAGACCAAAGCAGTGAATCAGAAAAAAAACAAACTTATTTTCTAACTGTTTCACGAGGTTACCTTTCAAATCCCACATAAACACGCCCACACCTCTGCACAACCCTCAAAGAAGGTGCCGCATTGCTGGATTCTGTGTGAGTGCAGCCAATGCGCAGGCTTCATCCTGTCTGCTGTTGACTAGGTCTATCTGCAGACACACAGTAGAGACAGGAAACGCCTACTACATGATACACCTCCAAAATCGTTAGGTTTAGAAACCAAAACGAACTTGTTAGGGTTAGGAAAAGATGTTGCATCTAGACGTTTCTCTGCTGTTGCCTCTCTGCTCTGCGTGAGTGTAGTTCGGCCTTGCCCTCTGTCAAACAGACACAGACCAGCAGGTCTGTCCACATTCACAACACAGACAGAGAGCAGAGGGGGGAGACACAGACAGGGGCCCGACCTCACACCCTGCGCACTGTTATTGGCTGGGGGAAACACACCCACTGCGCAAAGGCTGATGCCCAGAAACATCCCGACCACAGCAAGATAAGGAAATACAGGGAGAGAGCAGGGTCTCTGCAGATACACTGCCATGCACTTCTAGCAGGTGAGAAGTGTTGATTGAGACATTGTTTTTTAGGAAAATCCTGTACAATATCCCTTTAACAAGAACCAAGATAATGTCTTCTTTGTCAGACAGCTGTTCGTCATTGTCAAATACACCCATTAGCATGACCATGAAGGCAGAATGCAAGATTCCCTCTTGTGCCTTTAGACATCCTTCAGGTTATCAATCAATGTCATCTACCTTGGATGACCGGTGAATATTCATTGCTCAGCATGCTCCTAAATCGCCCCCATCGTGCTCAGTCGAAGTAGTCCTCTATATCAATGTTGGGGTTGAGCAGCTCCTCTCCATACGGGGTCAGATCCATCTGGTTGAGGATCAGGTTCTCAAAGGTCTCCTCCAGGTCTGTCTCCCCGATCAGCACCGCTCCCACCATCCTGCCTCCACTGAGGACAACCTGGAACAGTAATACAGGTTGAATGTTTGTGAAAATACAAATGTTATCTCCCACGGTGGATGGAATTATTCTGTTGGACACGTGAGGAAAGCAATCTTCAGATGCTATCGCTTTCTAAAGGTTTAACAAATAATCAGCTGATCCTGTTTTGCTTCTGGCTCATCACCAGCATAAGATCACACACACAGGAAAACAGTGGCTCCCTTCACACAACTCCAAAAATTCAAATGGCAAATTTAAAGGCCACTGGCACCACAAGAATGTCTACAAGGAAACAAACAACCTGACATATGTGATGACAAATTCTTTTCTTATTTAAGTGTATTTAAGTGATACGTTAACACACGTGTATTAACACATTGTTATTCTCGTTAGTATCACCTTGACATACTCCTGGCCTTTAGTGCAGCGCACCAGTAGCTCATGGTCGGGCCCCAGCCCCTGTCCATTAAACTTTCCCAGCAGGACCACCTGTGGAACGACCAGCAGACAGGAAGTTGTTTAAATGCACGGTGCGAATGGGCCTGAAGGTAGAGAGGACACTCACACACTCACAGAGCAGCTCTTTGAAATGACCTTCAATAGTCTTGAAACACTGACTAGAATTTGCACAGTAGATGATTAACATATTGGTTGTTCTTTAAATGACTCCCCTGTAGTAAAATGTCACTCACCTTGTAGTTGAAGAATCTGGTAACGTGTGAGAAGAGTTCGAAGCAGAAGTCCAGTTCTATTGGTTCTGACAGGACGTGTGCCGCCATGCAGCGGCCAGCGTGCCAGCCCATCTGACGGGCCTGCGTCCACAAACGCATCTGCACATAACACAAACGCACACATACACAGGGTCTGAAACAATGCAGGTGAAAGCACATTTTTTTACATTGCTAAATAAGTTATACTACTATATATTTTAAAGTGTTTGCAAACCCATTTTTAATGTTATCCTGCTGTAAATTCAAGTACTCTGTGTGAATTCAAAAACAGACTCATTCACCGATACCAAGCTTATCAATTTTTCTTTAGACTTCACTAAAAGCGTTACAGCGCATGTCTTTAAAGCTTGATGACAGAATCAGTTTAGGCACTTTTAATTATTTACATTTACAGAGCTGTTACACTTTAAGTCAATTTAATGAGGTGTAATTGGCAGTATGAGTGAAATAAAAATGCATACAATCTTCGCTCTTTAACCCATGTGGAAACTGACACCAATTATCCTAAAGGCAATTAATCAGCCATTATCCTACTATGTTGTCCTATGCACTGTAGTTTCTAAAGATGCAACGTCTGAGGGAAAAATGGCATTCTGCACAGGTCGATGCGAAGGCTGGTCGGTCAGTTTACCTGCTGCCACAGTGGGCTGTGTTCCCAGCATGCAGTGCACACGTCTCCTGCGGCATACACATCTGGCTCTGAAGTCCTCATGTGGTCATCTACCTGCAGGCCACCATCATCAGCCAGTGCGAACTAAATACATAAAACCAAATATAGAAAAAAAAGTTATCATCATTAAGAGCCAAAATATGACACAATGAGGTGGCTCCAAGTGGGGAATTCAAAGTTAAAAGCAAAGTGAGAAAAGCTCATCTGTCCTTTAGTGACATCTAGAGGCTTTCACATCAAACTGCTGAGAGCTTTGCATGATTTTCTGCTTCTGTTCTACTGTTTACTAATAGTGCACTGTCCAACTTCATGAGCCCACAAAGGCTTCTGTCTGGCAGGAGGATATTTTAAAAGGTTACCAACAGATATGGACAAATCTTGTTGATTAGGCACTGACAAAATGGTAGCTAGAGCTCATATGAACAGATTACGTAACACTGAACTTTGTGAAGAGACAGAAGAAGATGCAGACTCGCAGTGCTGGCGCAGTGAAAAGACTTGGGAGCACAAGAGAGCTTATTGCTCCTTTAGTCACCTTGTTGCCGGGGAGAAATGGCTCAGTGTTGGGCACGACACCGGTGGCACTGACTATGAAATCACAGCCAAATGTTTTGCCATTGGTGAGCTGGATGTAAAGTGGCCAGGATCCCCCTGAGACAAGAGAAAGAGAGAAGCTTGAGGAATGAAAGGCTTGAGGGGAAGAAAAAGTGGGGGGCGAGGAAATCTAGTTCTCACCATTCTCAGGTCCGAGTGTTTGCTGTGGGGAGTTGAGCAGCTCCTCAGAGGTGAAGATCTTTTCTACCTCACACTGGTATTCCACTGAAACTCTGCGGGACACCTGTGCTCATGCCAGCAAGGAGAACAGACCCGAGAGAAGAGGTGGAAGGTATGACATAACAGAGGGTCAAGATGCATACAGATTGATCTGCAGAGGCCCGTCACCCTTCCCGACCTGTAACGAAGCTGCACACGCTATCTCACCTGCTCTGCTCCTCTTAGAACGATTCCTTCATGCCAGTCTGGACCGAGGGCACTGCCAGCCTCTGTTGGACCGGAACCACGCCCTTGTGCGTGTCTATCTGAAAATAAACACATATACAGAAATCGTTTGTATTACAAATCTCGGCACAGACTCTGAATCAGAGAAAACCTTTGAATAAACCATGATGAGGACCTGCTGTGAAGGTCTGGGACGCTCCAGGTGCTGGTTCCTCGGTGGTGTAGCGAGGTCTCTTACAGGCAGCAGCTCTCTCTGGTTTGTCAGCCTCCAACGACGGGATGAGGAACTGCGCCGCTCCAGCATCAAAGAAGGTGTTTCCGATGGCCTTGTCCTTCACGGCCCAGATCACCTCACAGCCCTCCACCTCAAACCTAAGCACAACATGTTGGACAACACTGAATGAGTGTACAGAGTGACCAAAGTCTGAGCACGGTGGTAATGTTAGACAAAGTGGTTTTATATTGGCTCCATGCTCTTTAGCTTCTTTTACTTACACTAATTCAAGAGCAATCCCTCCATTGCCAACAACAACGATTCTCTTTGCGGTGCATAATCGCTTCTGAAACTCCTGAAGCACAAACACAGGAAAAACTCTTCAGCATGTTTTACTTTTTAAATCACAGACTACGGAGGTTATGTTTTTAGTCCAGTTGTTTTGACTGTTTGTAGATTAGCAGGACACATTAAACAAATGCAAGATATTATAGCAGTTGCAGCTGTTGAAATTTTACTGGATGCACTTTTGTACACAGAGCCAAGGCCAAGTGCTGTGGAGGTTACTGTGCCTTAGCAGGAGTATTCACAGAGGATCAGGAGAAGAAATAAAATGGTGCAGAGAACAAAACAAACAAAATACAATCGGAGATGTTCTGCTTCTCTGGACAGAGTGCAGACTTGCTAAGGTAAGGAGGACTTACTTCTTCAGTGTCCTCAAGGATTCCACACCTGCATGTCAGTAACAATACAAACATCTAGAGTGATGCTGTGTTACCTGGGCACTGTCTGTGTCCCGTATCCCCAGCACAAAAGGGTTGTCTTTGGTTAGGAGCTTGGGTCTGCCTCCACTGCAGATACACAGCTTCTCATAGCCAAAAATGCGTCCATCTGCAGTTTCCACAGACTGAGGATGGATAGAGAAATGGGCAAAATTAATGATTGATTCATTTGAACAGCAAGCATTCAGTCTGATTACAGTCCCATTGCTCTGTACTTAGACCATAAGCTGTAACCTCATGTCCACAAGGTGGCGATAGTAGACACATAATAGTCATCAAAGAGTGGTTGCTGTAAAGTGTTGCAGGACATCACTGTCTGGATTTTATTGCAATTCTGACATGATATTCAGTAAACAACTGATGGGGGAATTACAGCATGTGTGGAATTCTGTATTTTCCTCACAGTTACAGATGTTAGTGAGATACACATTTTACGAACAGTCGCAATTTCTTGTTAATGCTCATGTGATTTACGTTACATGTGATTGGGCATGAAGGGATTTGACAGCAGAGTGGATGACAGTCAGGTTGGGATATTTCTCCTCCAGAACACTGGATGGTCGCTCCTCAACATCAAACTCCTCCAGTATCTTGGACACCTTTGCCAAGGAGAACAAAGTAATAAAAACATAGTTTTAATATGTGATGTTGTCATCATTTCATGGTCGACTCAAAGTACATGCGTCATGTACATGCATACATTCATTGCCGGTCGTTCGTGTGCATTAACAATATAACTATGTTCCCTCTGAACACCACCATCATCATCACCATCCTCCTGACCTGTTTATAGTTGGTCACTGCCTTGATGTGGGGACCTGCTGTAATCAGAGCCACGTCAGCTGATGGAATCTGGGATGACAGCTGTCAATGAAGATTAAGGTTAATGTCAACTAGCTCCATGGCATGCATTACAGTTGTAGAGCGTACGTATTAAAGTTAATAGATTTTTTCTATTACACCGAACTAACAATTCATTTTCACCTGCTCAACACATGTCACACCCGCGATGCCACCTCCCACGATCACAAATCTAAATGTTTTCTCTTTTTTATCTGCCATTTCTTGCTTAGAAAAATGCTAAGCTAACGGTATCTAGCTTACACTAGCTCCCTTGCATTTTGCGATACATGGACTTAGTTAAACGGTCAATTTTGTAGTTCTTTCTCTCTCTCTCTCTCTCTCTCTCTCTCTCTCTCTCTCGGTGCGGACTCGTTGATAAACATTTGAGACTGTACTACTCATTGGTAAGAGTGTAAAATGCTCTAAGAAATAAGTAAGTAATAGCTAGCTGACCAAATGCTTCTTTAGCACATGACAACAGAGGACCAAAGAAACATGACTTCCGTGTTTACGGTTACCTACGGCAAGCAGCAGGGAAAGCTTTCAAGCGCACGCACTGAGGCACGACCAAGGAATTGACTACAGCTTTCTTCAAGGAGGCTGTTAGCAGTGTAATTATTTATTTATTTATTTTCAAAGTGTGCATAATCTTTAATGGCCCACAAAGAAGTCACATGCAAGCTGTGTTTCATACAAAAAGACATAGAATGAGCACAAAAACAGGGATAGAAAATTAATGAAAAATAATCCTCAGAACATGACTTGAAACACTATCAAACAACTGCTTTAAAATGCTGTAGGAACGGGGTCAACACATGAGGTGGATGAGTGTGACTCTTTGAGAGTCTTGCAGAGATCAGTTAATGTAGTGTAGGTGCATTTTCTCCCATGCTTACATCTTTTTTACAGGGTTTACAGAACTCATCTGTGTTCACATCAGCAGCAATATAGGCTCAAACTGACCTAATTTGCTAGTAAGGAACGATGCTAGTTATTCACAGTTTCATGCAGAAAACTGTGGACGGGTGGAGGCAGAGTTGAGCCGATGGTCAACAGTGGAGAATAATATTCCCATCATTCTCTGTAACAATTTTGACTTCTTTAAATATATTACAGTGGACTGTGTGCCCAGTTCTCCTTTATTTTCTTTCAGCTGCTTGACAAAATCTCTTCCTCTCATTAATACTGCTGTTGTTGAACCATGGGGAGATTCTGTCAGTTGACCTCTTTTTAACCTTTAGAGTAGCAGCAGCTTTTAAGGCAGATTAAATGCTATTGTTGAAATGTTCAGCCAGGTCATTTAAAGGGCAGTCAGCTGTGTGTGGCTCAAATGATAATATAATATTACAGACCTTTGCTGCAGCCTTGCTATCTGGGAGTCTCTTTTGATTCAAAAATTCCCTTTTGGTTTTAGAGTTGGTTGGCATCAAAAACCACATAGTGATGGTCAGAAAAAACTATTTCTAATACTGAAACATTGTCGATGTTTAATCCTGTTGTTATTACCAAGTCCAGAATGTTACTATGCTGATGAATGAGGCTTCATTTACATGTTGGGTAAGCCTTAATGCCAGTGGTGTGATTAGCTTCTTTGGCTTCAACATAGTATTATAAAACCTTTCGTCATTCAGAGTCAGTGGTTCATACATGTATTGCAATGGGTGGTTAAGACAGCGTTGGTGCTTTCTTATTTGATTTCTTGCTGGATTTGCCTTTACAAAAGTGTCAGGAAGGCTGGTTTGGGAGCCCCATCATCTGATCCAGTGGCATTAAGACACATCCAGGGCAACGTGTCAGTCAAATCTGTGCCAGGATGCTCCACAGATGAAGCCATCCGTCTGTGCTACAGAGTCAATGAACTGCTCATTCTTACATATGTGATGTAGTGTTTCAGTCTTCTTTTCAAGATATGTAGTTCCCTGAGTCAGCTGCAGCTCACAGTGATTTAAAAGAATCCAGGATCCACTGTGCAAAACCTTTGGCAGAAAAAGAACAAAGATACCAGAAAAAGACTGTAAGCAATGCAGAGAGCAAGCAGGAAAAGCATCTAAATCAACTTAAATTGATTTATTTTTTATCTAGCTGTAATCCCTGTATTAAAAAACCTGTAAATTAATTTTGCAGTGAGAGCTGTTAACAGTGACAATCCTTTGCTTTGAATTTTGATGGTAGGGCTACCCTCTTGTTTATATTTGGATCACAACTGTATCTTTAATGTCAGAGATTAATGTTGTCACCGGGTCATGAATCAGATCTGAAATTCCATCAAAACATTCATCAGCCATCATTAACGCACCGATAAACAACTCAGCACCAGATAACACTTGAAGTACAGTGCCATTTGTGATTTTACATGAAGTAATCGACCGATCTTGACATGATCCCCATTCTGTGTCAGGGGGTTTGGTGGATAATGGCTGCATTGTTTTTGGATTCATCAGTAAAAGCCGGCGTTTGTTCTATTTTTGAAAAACCTTTTATGCCGGTTTTAACTGTGCATGGGAGTATTGCTGTCAGTGTCTGAGATGATCGGGTCACTGGTAATCAAACACAGGTTAATGCCGTGCGTCATGCTTCCCCTCTTGATTTTCATTACGTTACCCTGAATAACCCCTGCGGGAAGACAACATATGACTATATTGAATACAGTATCGTGATCACAATGCTGTCATAAAAAGGAATTTGGACAAATGGTGGGCTGTTTTTTTTTATAAAATAGACACTGAATGTACTCAGTGTATGCAACATCATTTTTATTTTTCATTGATAAAATGTGCTCTCGGGTGTATCTGACTGTGAGGCCCTTGACCATATTATTGAAACCGTGTTGCTTCTGAAATTAATCAAGCTATTTTTATTTTACTTTAAAGCTAACCAAATGCCCCATTACATCCATTAAATTGTTAACATAATTCATAAACTAGATACACGCAGTAGAGTACATGTAACTAGGAGTTTAGTGGGGGGAGATTGACAGCCTCCATCAGGATCACAGTTATTTAATGTGACTATATCAAGTGGACTATAAAGGCAATGGATTTTAATTAACTAGAAGTACATGTGTTACATATGTTGATTAAATGAATAATTTCACAGAAAAATCTGCAAAATTCTCAGTACAATGCAATTTTATTGTTCAACACGGAGGAAATTTTTCTTTAACTACACTTCTGCACAATAACACACAGGACACAAGAAACAACAACATGTAAAACAGCATAGAATTAGTCATCAACTCATAATACCACGTGAACAACATCTGATGTCTCTTACTTCAGTCACAGCATGAGCAATAAATTAACTATTGAGATAAAAATGTCCAAAAGTCTCCACTACACTGGCATCATGCTTAACAGCCTGTTATATGGGCTGTCCAATGATAGCACTGGTTCTTCTTCAAAGATCCAATTTAATTTTTGTGATTATTTGAGACAGGGAACTGTGTCTGATGGCCTATTAAATTTAACTTGCTTATATTTTCTTACTGCAAGCAGCAACTGTTAGCTCAGTTTACCAGAAAGACTGGAACTGGGGAAACAGCTGGCCTGGGTCTGTCCATAGGGAACAAAATCTAATAACCAGCACCTTAAAAAAATGTAGAAAATTTGCCCATTATGTTTTGTCTGTTCCAGCTGTACATTAACTGAAGCATAAAAACAATAATTTGTCGTCACGTGTGGGGCTGCAGTTCCCTGTCTTAGGTCAGTTAGGATCACTGCTTTATTTTCAGAAATGTCAGAATAATGTTAGAGAGAATGATTTATTTGAGCTTTTATGTATTTCCTAAAATTCCCAGTGGGTCAGTTTACATACACTTAGTTAGTATTTGATAGTATTGCCTTTAAATTGTATCACTTTGGTCAAACATTTCAACTGGCCTTCCACAAGCTTCTCACAGTAAGAATTTTGGACCATTCGTCCTAACAGAACTGCTTTAACTGAATCAGCATTGTGGGCCTCACTGCTGACACACACATTGGCAGTTCTGGTCACAAATTCAAGGTATTGGACGGTCACTCCAATACCTTGACTCTGTTGTCCTTACACCACAACTTTGGAAGTATGCATGGAATACCCAAGCACACCACTTGGAAGAACCACTTGAGACCTTTCTGGCTGATGTCTTGGGATGTTGCTTCAGAATATGGACATAATTCTCACGATGTCATCTAGTTTTTGTGAAGTGTGCCAGTCCCTCCTGCAGCAAAGCACCCCCACAGAACACCAAACTCACGTAGTTTATAGAGAGTAAGGGATTCCTCTTGGGATACCTGTGGCAACTCCCAGCACATGACACAATGCAGCTCATTAATGTGCAGCCCCGTAGCGAGGGGTGTAGCACAAAATGTTGGTCCCTTCCTGCATCCACAGCTATTCATGTGGGTATCCTTGTGGGCCCCTACTCACATTAGGGCCCCTGGTCCTGCAACCCCAATAGTTAATAATCTGATCTATTGGAGCTATTCCTTACCTACAGAAAAACATGATGAAACCCCTTTTGTGGCAGATGGGGAAGCATGCTGGGAGCAAACTGTAATACTTCCAGGTGTTTTAATGGGCATATCATGTCGGAGTGCCAGCTGTGGATATGTGAACAGCTCAGAGCTCCTGCATGCAGTTGTCATGATACGCAATAACGTGGCTTAAAACGCATCAAGATTTTTAGAAATATATTTTCAGAATTTTATTATCAAAACCAACAAATAACATTTATTTCATATGGCTTTTACATCTGTTTTCTTTTATTTATTGTTTTTTATTTACTTTGACGTCTTCTGATGTATTTCTATATTCACATCATGCCATTGTGGAACAGCATTAACAGAGCCACGACACACAAAGCCAGGAAAGAAAAAAAGAAAAAACATATATGGACTTTGATGGTTTTAAATTAAAGGCACTGTTTCTTAAAGTTTATAAAATAAAGAAGAAAACTCTGTTCATAATCATCATTATGACCATCAGTATCATCATTATTAATGTCATTCTCACGATCATTGTTACATAAGATGTCTGGTTATATCATCAGTGCACTGGGAGTGCAGGTTGGTACTAGAGAGGCAGGTAGCTGGGAGGCTGCAGTAGGTCCCTCTTGCCATAGGTGGCAGATCCCACGTTGGTCGGTGCGTAGACGGTACCGATAGTGTTACTGGAGCGGACCAGGAAGTCTGCTAGCCTTTGGGTGACACAGGTGGCTGTGTTGCACTTCCTCTTTTCTATGTGGTGACTGGGAGGATGAAGAAAGCACAGACTTCACAGTGACACTCACAGATAGAAGGTTTTTCACGTAATGCGGATTTTAAACAGTGGCTCATTTCTGTCAGTGCCGTCACCTGTTCATAGCTGTGAGCTCCCTTTGTGGCCGTGAACCCATGAGGCCGAGGAACGGGTTGGAGATTAGCCCAGGAGCTAACCAGCCTTCACTGTCTGGGAGAGTACTTTCCTGCTCGCTGGATGAGCTAGGAGTGAAGTACCTGAATCACAGGAGGGAAAAGGGCCAAACTATTTCACACTGATAGCTGATGATACCCTCTTCAAAACATCCACTAGCCCCGAGAGCCAGAAGTGGCCATTTAGCGCCCCCTGAGTTTCACAATGAAGCACTTTCCCACAGATGAGCACAATTGGCTTCCACCTCCACAGTTATCAGTGCCCCGCTGCTCCTCACATACAACATTACAGCCCTACTAATCACACAATTCCCATGATATTCAGCTACTTGTGCGGTGACCTCAGGTTAAACTCATACACTGGTTTCCTGACTGTTAAGACAATGGTCATGTAAGCTAGTCCCTGATCTGATATGATTAAAATCTCTGCAAAGGAAAACCTGCTAAATTTTATTGCCTACCACACCATAATAACCTTTTTTTCAGAAGTCATTGCATAGACACACCAAAGAGCTGACTGCTCTGTATTATACACTTACCTGTAACTTGGGGCAGTGGTGACACAGCGCAGCAACACAAGCAGCACGAGGAGAAGCACAGGCATCCTCAGGTGATACATAGTGTAGGGTGATTACCTGGATCAACACAGTGGATAAAACACGCTTTGATTTATTGTTTCAGCGGGTTAGGGCAAACCAGAGAATGCATGATTTGGTTTATTTGTTGTAATTAACTGTAATCTAACTACAAAGAATGGGGCAAATGACAAAAGCACAATAACATACCAATTTATGTACATTATCAGTACATAATGTGAGAATTTAACACATGCAAACAAGCGTAGAATGCTATAGTTTCAAAGTAGTCAACAGATAAGAGAGAGTAATATAATGAGTGTTTCCATCATAATGCAATTCTGAACTTGAAGAGTCAGCACCATGAGACCAAAAGAAAAGCATTGTTAATTCTATAAAATATATTATTCACACAGTCTGATTTAAAGCTGTGCTCAATGATTCAGTGACAATGCACCAGCTGAGCATGAACCAGTTCAGAATATTCTTTTCCCTAATGTATAACTTAAGAGTTTCAAATAGGGTTGCAGCAAACAATTATTTCCATTATTTTCTTCATGGATCAATTAATAGTGTCTATAAAATGTCAGGAATTTTCTTATAAGCCAAGACAATGTCTTCAAAATGCATGTTTTGCCCAACCAACAGTCCAAAACTCAAAGATATTCAGTTTACCACACAAGACAAAGTATCAAATCCTCACAAGTGAGACACTGGAGCCAGAGAATATTTGGCATTTTGCTTGAGAAATTAGATAAATGATTAATCCGCTCCATTTGACATTGCATACATGTATAAATTCTGTGTACACATGTTGCACTTTATCAAAGCTTCTGCATATATTTCTGTGGTCTAGTATTTGTGGTGCTTCCTTACATCAAATAGAAAATTCCAAATTGCTCATCGATCATTTTAAGCAACAACAAATATTCGGTGTCTCTGGACAGCCTTCGGATGCTGAATGTAAAATATACAGCAGTTCTGTTTATTTTAACAGCACACAATATGAGTTTTAAAGCTCTAAAAATATCTGGAAAGATGCAGAGATTTAGCAAAACATCATAATTAGTACACAAACTAAAAGCACTGTCCACCTCCTGAAGCACCCCATTCACAAGACTCAGACATAGGTCCTGTAAAAAAAGACACACTAAAGCCTTAAGAGAGGCAGAGTACTTACTTTCTGTTGTGTTAGCCAGTAGATCCCAGTCTGTCACCGGAGCAGTCCAGGGTTTGGCAGACTGTCACACAAACCGACAACAGTTATAGGCTCATCGCTCAAACCACTTGTGACATCAGCTCTCTCCAAATATAGCCTTTTTCATTTACATAGAATGGGGAGGACAAGGGGGGAGGGGGGGTGTATGGAAGTGTAGGGAAGTCCAAGAGGGTCTTATATATGTCAAAAGCACACTCAGCTACCTTAATGTACACTCTTAAACCTGTGCACACACCGATTAAATGTAAATGTTGACGGTGTACACACACACATACACACACACAAACGCACACACATCTTTGCACGTCACCATCCTCATCATCACCTTCGTCATCATTCTCATCAGCGTCTGTGATGGGACTGACCCGCCATAAACCCACACCAGGGAGAGGAAAGCTGCCTTCGTATTTATCTGGAGACACGTAATGAAGTTTCAGGTCACCAAACTCTGGCCCTGCTGCCTCCCTCTGGGCTTCACGGACGATGAATAATACATGTGAAGATGAATTATCATTAATAATGAATGGGGTCTCATTATTTTGATGGGACACGTCACAAACAACTGAGAAATTACTAATTAATGAAGCGATGGTAAAACTTGAGAGTAATACTTTACAGGCACGTGACCTGGGATTCTGACAAGCTTATGAGTGGATTTGCAATCACGTCTTTGCGATAGTTTCCTGCAAAAAACTTGAAATATTCAATATTTTTTTGCAACTTTAAAGCTGGTATAATGAATATTTTTAAATTAGCAATGGACCAAATTGCCTCAGCTCTACAGTGGATTTCAGTTCATTGTTTTGTTTTTTCTGCCCACATCTTTACTCTTCTGGTTGACTCTCACCGCTCTCATCGATGTCTCAGCCAAACACCTCCAAATAAATGTTAACGCTGCTCTGAGTCTCCTCGATGTATAAACATGCAACTGTTTGCTAACAAATCAGCCATATCAGCTTGATGATGATGCGTTTACAGCCTGTTTCTGTTGCTCCCATCACAGATTTATGACTCAACAACCCTACAGCTGTCATCAGATTGACAGACTAATCTCTGATTGGTTCACAGAAATATATGACATCAATTTTTTCCAGTGAAAGTCACGCCCACCACTGCTGCACAGGAGCTAATGTGTTTTCAGCTGAAACATTTGGATTACATAGGAAATGAATGGTGCGCTGAAACCATGGCTGCAAAAAACAAAAACGCTCATAAAAACATAATTATCAGAGAACGCAAGAAAAGATTACCGTGACCATGTTTCTGCATCCATAAGATGCCACCACAGGCTGCTGGTAAGTGCTGCGGTGGTTTTCACCGCAGCTATGAGCTAACAGAGAGATATAGTGCAGTCCTAATGGACATGTAACACCCCCAAACCCACCAAGGTCCAACAAACACCTCCCTATGTTTCCTGTAAGCTTCCTAAGAAAACCTGCAGTGACTGCAGACAAAGATAGCGTGACAGGATAGTTTTTCAGATTTCTCTGCCTTTACATACAGACACTATCTCTGAAGTCAAAGATATGACTTGATTCACTCCAGCCCTTCCTTGACACTCATAATTGTTCTTTGCAAGCTGATTTCTGAAGATGAACACATAACAAATGCTCTAAAGGTGATAAAAACCATTAATTCATTTGGCCATGTACAACAGATTTTTGTCAATGCCCATTAATGCAATTATATTCCGTTTCACTGGCAAAAGATGGTTGATAAAAAAAAAAAGAGAATAACTTGATTTAATATATAATTAACCTATTAAATATTTAGCTGTTCTAGTGGATGTGAGGGGGGTGTTTAGAAAGGTTAATGTGCCCAATCTTGAAAGAAAGGACAAGGTGGAAGGAAAGACAGAAAAAAGAGAGGAAGGGAGAGAAAAAAGGAAGAAGGAGGTGGGTGGCATGTGTAGGATTTTAAGTCTATTTTTATAAGCTATAGTCTGGAGAATTGTTCTGTTATTGTGTCCCTTGGATTACTTCTGCAATTGTGAAGAGCCAGATGTTACATCACTTTCCTGCTCCAAAGCCACTGTTACCACAACCAATACTCAGTTTACAGACAGAGTGAGCCTCCATAATCCTGAAGGTAAAGAAGTTCTTCTTTGTCTATTCTTCATACTTTGAAGGTGCTCCTTTATATAGCAGCTTTGTTTCCATTTTCAAACTTAGTGCGACGGTTTGGGCTTGAAAGCTCTAATACACACACTGAATATGGCTGTATTAGTATTCTTCCAGCACGGGACATAAGAGGGATCAAAAGGCACCTGGGAATGATGAGTAGCCAGTGCCAGTAAAGGTATTGTGACCTCTGATAATGAGTATTAACTGGGGATATGTCCACTATCGCATGATGAACTACTTAAATGACATATCCTCGGCGTATGTGTGATAACTATGCATAACTGGAGGAACAAAACTCCAACCCACGCTCACTGAGGTCTTCTCTGAATAACAGCCATAACTGTTTGGGCAGGAGAGGAGCCCTCACACATGTATCCAGTGTGTACGGTCTCTTTGTGGCCCATGATGCATCGCCAGACACAAACAAACAGTTAACGTCACCAACACCTACCTGAGCTGGGAAAGCAAATGCCAGTTAATTAATTGAATGGAACTAAATGACTTCTTGCTACTGGTTTGTGTTGTTTTTTTCTCTGACAATTGTTGCTCAAAAATATGCAGCCTCCATAAATATATTACTAACGTAACAGGCATATATGTAACTGCTGACAATGTTGCATAACGTGTGTATGTTAAAACAACCTAGCTATCTTAAACTGACATTTAAAAGGTTCCCACACATGTGTAACCATGGTAAAAGCAGCTGTGTTACAGAGAAACACAAACTTGGTGCTTCAGCTTATATTAAGTACGTTAGCTCGGGCTGAGTTTGGACATACACAGCAGAGTGCCTGCTGGGTTTAGGTCGGGCTCTGTTTTTACTCCCTCAGACAGAAATATGCAGTCTGAGCCAAACCCTAATCTACTCAAGGTGTTAATAAGCAACTATTTGCTAGTATGTTTGCTCTTCAGCTTTATGAGGTGATAATGAGTCAGCATTACACTTACAGCTTGTTGCTCGGCACCCTAGTGACCCAAAAATCGAGCAGAATGAATACTGATGTACATTCGGAAACTGTGCTCTTAATTTGCACTTTTAGCACAGGAGGCACTTGTAAGGAATGAACCTAACAGCAACATCATCTTCACACTGTTTTGATTCACAACATGACATTGTGTTAATACTTGTTTCATGCATGCTTTTGAGACAGCAAAATTTAATGTGACAATAATATCACACAATCAGGGGTTCATTTATTCACATTAAAAGAAAAAAACAATCATTTTGGTCCAGAAGTTTTGTTCTATAGTCTGTCTGGGTCTGGGTCTTTAGTCCTTGCATGGCTGCTGCGTAATCATGGGCAATATTTTGAATTGTTGGGCACATCCAGTGCTCTTTCATTTAAATACCAAGTACTCTGCTACGTTTCTACAGCTGTGGAAAAGGCACCAGCACATCCTCTTCAGGACTAAGTGTAATACAACAGTTCTATCCTGTAATTCAAGAAGGAAAAGTACTGTTAGTGCAGAGCACTTAATGGACTGCCAACTCTCATGCACTGACTGTGAGACTCATGCAGTCCTCACACAAACTCCTGACTGATAGCATCTTGGAAAAAGTGGACACTGTCAGCATGGACAGACAAGACAGAGCAGCACAGTGTCTCTGCATCTCTTCTGTCACAGTGTGCCTGCAGGCAGGAGTGACAGTAAGCTACTGTAGTTACGGGGACACTCTAAAACATTCTCATGACTCCCAATAACAGGTTTTTATGCATAGCTCAATAATGACATCTAGTAATATGACATGATTTTAGAGTTTTGGTTAAAAAACTGGAGTGTGGGATTTTACATTGAAATGAACGTCCGCTACATCGACCTTGCTGATTAAGCCTGTCACCACCAGGTGAATCTCTCTGGAGACATTCCTGTGCTGGTGAACCAGTAGTGACTGGTTTGCCGGAGATGAGGGGGAGGAACCATAGTGATGGAGTAGGATACAGCAGCTAGGAGTACGGTGGAGCCTATGGTGTCATAATCAAGTAGACAGTGAAAAAATAGAATTGCACTTACTAAATAGTCCGTTCGCACGGGACAAAGTCTTAGCAGAGCCCAAAGTGGCTTTGACAGGCACTCACACATACTGCTCCAAAATCACAAAACATTCGTCATGTATGCAGTTTTTCCTCACTTTGCACTTTAGCTTCATCATTGTGATATTGGGATTACGAATGTAATCTGGCTTTTGCCAAAACATGGACTGCAGTCAGGTGGTGTTGTAGGGAACTGTATTGAACTGAAAGGTGTTTTTAATGCTTTGCCCATTTACAATCATCAGTGCAGTCCAGTACAGCACCACCACTAACTACAGCCTCAATGATAAAAAAAAAAAACATGTAGTTGAATTAACATCTCTATGACATTTGAATCTTCTTAAATGTACATGTTGCAGATCTGTAATAATAATAACAACAACAATGCAGTGTTTATTCATATGGTGCTTATTTATATTGCAATATTTAGCGATTGACAAGTGACCCTAAAGTCATTCAAAGATTTCAGGGCTATCCACTGACCCTACCTCCTCTGCTGACATCTAAACAGCCATGCAAATGACAGCTTTGTTGCAACAAATCATTTAAGCTAGTTAAAGTCCAGCAGACAATAATGCATCATGCACTGGTATTTATTCTAGCTCTTATTCCTCAGACAGTACCGTTGGCTAATAGCTTAGTTTAGCTGCCAGGGAATCAGAGGATGAATTGCGTTTGTAATCTTATCAGTAGATATGTGTGAAAGCACCTCTGACATAATGAGAAAAATACAAGAAATCCAAGCAAAATAGTTCAGCTAAGAACTCTTTGCTTCTCTTCTCTTTCTAGGCTGACTCTCTAGTTTAATTAAATCTAGTTTGATGATGATGTCTGGAGGTTTGCCAGGTATGCTGATCAACCATCCTTCTGCACTGATTACTGATGTGGTTTTTCACCTATAAATGCTTTAAAAATGCCCAGTGCTCATAAATGCACTGACTTCACAAACACTCAATCTCACTCCAAGCTAAACTGATGAGTTGGCAGCTCTGCCCAGAAGAAAAAACAATCCCTCCCAAGAAGCAAAGTAAATGGGACTTTTGGCCAAACAGTAACAATTCTTGAATGGTTCTAGTTGTGCCTGTGTTTGAGACCACGCTGATGAAAAACTTAATTTTGTCTTTGCTGTGTGTCTCTAACTCATTCAGCCTTATGATGGTCCAGCTCCTCTTTTTCCACACGTGCATTCTTCTTATTGCAAGACTCGTCTTTTCCCTCTTTCACCTCCTCCTCAGACTTCTGCCCATCCGACTCTAGCTTTACTTCTTCACCTGGAAGAGGAGTAAACTCAACAGTGGTCTCTGTCAGGGATTTGACCTGTTGCCTCTCCTGGGTGCTATTTGTGGAGACGAGTCTGCCATCTTCGGGTAGCTGCTCTGTTCTGTGAACGCCCCCTCCCTCCTCCAGTTGTGTTGCGATCCTTACACAGACTTTTGGCGGTTTGGCAGTTTTTGGTGCGCTAGGCTGGTCCTCGGCAGGATTTGATGGGGCCTGAAGTTCAATCTCCTTTGAAGATTTTGTATGTGGCATATCAGTTTCTCGCTCTGGTTTCCGAAACTGCCGTCTGAGGAGGACGATGACAGCAATGATGAAGAAATATGAGGAACCACTGAGACAAGTGATCAGACCCAAGAAAATGATCCTGAAAATAGAGACAGAAAATGGACAGAGGGTGGTTAAGGGCAGAAATTATTACTATACTAGTTGTATATAGCAATCATGTTCTTTTTCCACATTTGTAGTCCATGGCGTACCTGTACATTGTAGAGTCATATATGCGACATGCTCCCCTGCCCCCACACTTCTTGATTGACCACTTCAGGCAAGTTGAGTCAATCAAGGCTCCGAAATACACCGGTGCAGGAATTCCACCTGCAGATGAAGTGTCAGCTAAATATGGACAGTTACAACACTGCACAGGAGACAAATAGTCTGCCCCTCAGTCAGACTTCTAATATTTAGCTTATTTTGACTGCTGCAAACCAAACTAATGCAAAAAATTTGCAGTCAAGCAAGACAAAAGGTGACATTTCTCCCAGCAGGGGGAGCTTTATCTCTGGGAACTGAACTACAGAACAGTACAGTACAGAAACTGTACTAGCACAAAAGCAAAACAAGTCCAAATCTGAAAACACAAAAATTGTGCTTTACAAGCGACTGACAGTATTGAAGCTTACCAAGAGTTCTAGTTACCAACGCCTGCATACCCAGCGCAAGGGATTTGAGCTCTGGTGAGATGCACCTGGAATGACAAAACAACCTGGTCACCGATATAGATCATATGTGGAGAGTTGCTGTGCTCGTCAGCATCTTCAAAGGAGTAGTTTGACATTTGGGACATATGCATAATATACTGTCTATAATGTGTTCATATTAGAGGTTTCCCCTTGTTTCCAGTCTTTGTGCTAAGCTAGACTAAACAGGAAACAGATTTTAATTTGCTCACGACAAGAAAACAAATAAATTTGCTTCAAATGCGCAGGACTGACTGGTCAAATTAGGTACTTCATTGAGTTAACAGTATCAAAACAAAGGTGTTTGTGAAGCCACTCATGGCTTACATCACAAGAATGATATACAGAAACATTAATATTCCCAGTCATCATTATTTCCAGACACAGACCGTATGATGACCATGTAGCCAGGCGTGGCTCCCAGAGAGTTGATAAAGGAGCTAAGGACAGACACGGCCATGTAAGAGGTGAAGCTTCGGCTGCAGTCCTTAGCGTGAGGACACTGGCCCAGCCTCACGGACGTACTGCTGCCTGCTGGGAAGGAGGCGGACACACAGCTGCAGTTGTGAAAGACCTGATGAAGAGAGAGAACGTGTGACATAGTGAGAAGACAAAGTGGAAATGAAGCAACACCCATTTAGAATTTGTAGAGCAAGTCTTAGCTTAGAGTCAGTCAATCTGCTGTGAGTGTTAGAGTCCCATGCAGTGATTTGTGATTTGACGGTTCAGTGGTTAAATGGGTCGCAGGAGAAAATTCAACAGAATTGAGGGAAATAAAAAATATAGCAAACTTGAGGTAAACTGAGAAGACTTTGAATGAGATCTTGAGTAGAGAGCTGATGAACAGAGAGAGAAACTGAAGGAATTGATTCTCAAATTCTTCTTTGGTGGAGCTGTCATGATTGTCTCCTTCAGTCAAATGTTCATAAAGCACATTCTCTTGGCGTGTCTGCTGAGGAGTGTTTTGTCAGATTGAGGGTTGAGAGCTGCTGATCAACATGTCAACAAGTCACTTTTTTTTAGAAACATATTTATCAAGGTCACTTGCTGCATGTGTTCACTTTGTGTTAAAGCACGTCGAGCTGCATTTCTTGTATGAAAGGTGATATATAAATGCACTTTATTATGTATTTATTTATTATTTCATTTCATTTTTTCACTTTATGGTGATGCTGCTCAAGTGCTGGGTTTACAATTTGGAAATTTTTCAATTATAAAGAGTTGATATTGGGAGCTGTCAACCAACTCTGGACTCATCACACCCAGAAATCTTCCTCTAACTGGCTGATAAGGAGGTTGTTGGTGCATTCACAGTGTGCAGCCCTACTGTGTTCTTGCCGTATCCACTGGAGCTGAGGCAGCCAGCCATACATGGAGAGATGTAGGTGATGCCGCTGTCTGAGCAGACAGGGTCCCACTCCTCTGCTGAACATGAGCAGTCCCTGTTGCACTCTGAGAAGAGCATATCTCTGTCGTATAACACACCCTGGGTCCTGCAGAGCAAAGAGGGTTTATATCTTACATTAACTGGAGGTTATGCCTCTGTTGAAGCACCTTCATATACCCTTCATGTGTCAGCACTGACCCATTGTATGAGATGGTGAGCCCAGCCACAGGAATGTTGTCACACTTGGTGCCAAACTGCAGCAGAAGGAGGAGGTATGCCAAGAAGGATGTGGCAAACGACAGCTGAGCTCCTGACACCAAACTCAGTTTATACCTCTTCATCAGCAGCCCTCCCAGGAAGATCCCCACTGCCACCGCCGGCAGGTTCAACACACCTGGAAGAAAAAACACAAGTGGGTCTGGACACTGGGAGGCCCTTCTTACAGTAGGAAGTCTCACCATCAGACACCTGAAGATGCTTTGTTTCTCTTTAAGCTTTGAGAGCAGAGCTGTAAATGTTAGCAGGTTTTCCACATATACCAACTTTATTAATGCAGCTGATGGGTTTTTTTTTTTTTCTTACCTATCAGGAAGTTGGCTCTGGATGCAGACTGTCCAAACTGTTGTTCCATGTATTTTGCTTTGAAGGTGAACAGGCCGATGAAAGAGTTGAACTTCAGGATGCTCCCACAAAGGAGCAGGAAGTAGGCAGGAGTTCCCAACAGTCGTTTCAGTGCTGGAAGAAATCCTGTAGAAGCACATCCAGAAAAAATATAAGTAATGACCTTAAATGTGCACACATTCTGTTAAATAGTAAAACACCAAATCTATGTTAAATAGGGTATTTGCACATTGAAATGCAATGAAGTGTCATAAGTGTTATGAGAAGAAGAAGAGGATTGTCTTAACCTTTAGCGATGTCAGTCAGCTTGAGGTTGTGATTGTTGTTGAGGACATCCTCTGTCCCACCTAAGGTGTCACTCCTGCCCTTGTCTCCCTCCTGCTTTGGCAGGGAGCGGGGCAGGAACCAGAACGGAATGCTGGAGATGAGCAGGAGGGTGGACGATACCAGGAAGCCCATCCACCAGGCTCCCACCCACCGGGCATCTTTAGGAGTGATGGTCACACTTTCTGGATGAAAGAAAGGAGTTTCTGGGTGAGTGCACAGCAGGAGCAGGAAGTCTGGTGTGGTTCATTTTAACTTTTATTCCTCCATGTGAGGGGAACAGGCTAGCTGCGTCTTGATTATCTGGGATGGGACACTCCACTTTCCAGTAGCGACACTGCACACTTTAGCTGGACTAATTGAGTTTGCTTGGCCAATGAATTATTGATTTTACCTTATCTATTGGTGAGAGTCAGGACAGTTCCTCAAAGGTACACTCAGAAAAGTCCTCACTAACCTGCCCTGACAGGTCCTATTTTTACGGTAACATGTGCAGCAGGATGAGTCAAAATCTCTCTGAACCAAAGCTCCAGACACAGCCTGCCTCTTCAGTCAAAGCATGGCATTCTAGGCAAAAAGCGTTCTTTGGTTTAACCTGTTTAATCTGTCGCTTGTATTTTAATCCATACAGCTGTCTAACAATAGCTGGATTTTCATCTAAATACATCGCACATTTTAACCAAATTTCGAGAACATTGGCAAAAGAAAACACAAAGGAATGCTTGATTCCATTCACTACCATTAAACAATTATTAGAAGTTGGTTCACTGAGATAAGCAGCAGGTGGCGCCAATTATCAGGTCGGAAAACCATTATACCACTGTAGAAGAAGATGGGGCAACAAGACAACGTAGTTAAGCACTTGTTGACTCATTTCTGTTTGTTTCATGTATTAATGTTAGCGTTTTGAGTGAAACCTGAGGATACATATGTCTTCCAAACCAAATGCATTGTGCTTACCCACGTCAACATATCCAATGTCGACATATAGTTTGGCACAGTAGGAGCCCAGGAGGAACCCAAACATGGGGCCTAGCAGAGTAATGGTCTGGAGACAAGCTGCAAATCACAAAAGAAATTTGCAAAATTTTTCCACTGTCACTGCCATTTATATGTCCATTTTAAGAAATTTGGCTCTCATAATATAAGACATTGGGCCCTGTCAACGTCCCATATCTTACCTATATAGAAGGGTGAATTTTCTGCTTTAGCGAAGTCGTCGATGTATGAGATGCCCAGCGGTGTGACCGGGGTTTCTCCAATCCCCCGCAGAGCGTTCCCAAGGAAGACATAGATCCACATGTTGGAACCAGATTCTCTCACACAGGCTCCATGAAGACACACAAATGAAATACACGATATTGATGTTGTCACAATCTGATAGTGATTTTCACAGACACTGCTTAATATTACCTGTGATATTTTGTTAAAATCACCAAAGGTCAGCACATTTCCTACACTCAAACGCAGAAAATACATAAACTTTATTCTGTCAAACATCCATAATCTTGCACAAATTCTGTCTAAGCTGCTGACTGCATGCTGCTCCCTTCAGTTTTTCCATGTAGTTCAAACCACCTCTGCAGCGCACGCGTGAGCACGTGCATGTTTTGTGTGTGCATGTATTGTCTCCATCATTCATGGATTATTAATTTAGTATCTAAAAGAAGACTATCAAAAATTGAATTAAAAAACCCATCAAACTTTGTATGGAACCCCCTCCCACATGTTATTGAAAAACAGAAAATAAAGCCTGCTACCTCAATTGTGCAGACTAATACAACGTGGTGTTCATTCAATATAAGTTTAATAGGATGTGACTTTAAGCTTGTATACTACTGCTTTGTAGGTGACTTCCACATTGTGTTTTTTTCTAAATACATCTCCTCAGAATGGCTGAGCAGGATCAATATGTAGCATTCTGTGGCTGTATGACGTGTCTGTGAGAAGAGGAATTAATTATGGCTCCACAATAGAAAGACAGGCGTAACATTTCAACTGAGGCCCATCTCAGGGAACGAGAATTGATTGGAAAAAAAGCTGCTCCTCAAAACACTGAAGAATACATGATATGAGTCTAAGCTGAATTTATTATCATAAATATTACCAGTGTCTGCTTTTCAGCGATGCTATAAGACCTAATGGTCCCACATATTATTGTGCCTCTTTTCTCTTTCTTTTTCTATTTTCCATCTTTCTCTTGTTGGTGTGGTCTGCAGTCGGCACACAGACTCTCTTCACTGCTGGTGAAGTGAGGTGGTGAAAGCTGCGTCTGTGTTTAGTTCAGGTAACAGGGATTGGGAGATATTTGTCCTTGTACCAGGACAGAAATTACAGAAGTCAGCCACCCAAAAGGTATAGCTTTGGGGTGGATAGTTTCAGTGCTGTTGTTGAGCGATATGTACACAGCATGGGAGGTGAACGGTTTTGCAGGTCAGACCAGGATCAGTGCATTCCAGGGATGGTTGAAAGAAAGTCAGTGAGTTGTTAAGGGTTTTAACCAGGTTTCATGTGAAGGCGGACTCTTGCTACTGCTGTGGTTTCTTGTTCACTGACTGTAGCAAAGGTGTCTACATTATAGTATGGTTTGTCCTGATTGCTGGTTCTTGATTTGAATCCTATGGGTAGTGGTTTGTCAGAAAGCAGTAACCAGGTTGACAGGTGACAGGTGATTATTGCACAGTTGCAAGTTTTATTGTTGGGTTTGTAATTGCCATGCTAAACGTCCCAATTAGAGTAAGATACACACTTAGATAGACAAAAAAAACACTGTGTTAACAATGGACAATGGTAGTGGGACAATATAGCCCCGACGCAATACCTGGTTCACTTGGTCAATTCTAAACATTGAATTTTTTAACTTGTGACTTTGAAATTAAGATGCAGCAACACAACAAATATCAACCTGATGCTGGTATTAGTGAAGAACTCAAGAGAGTGTTAAATCAGCAGGATTCGTTGTCTGGCAACCATTATTGCTAATCCATGAAGTAAATGTTGAGATATTTCACTTGGTAAATGCAAACTTTGACCAGTTGCATCCATCCAGTTGTTGCTGAGATATTTCAGCGTAGCCCAAATTGGTGGACTGACCAACAGACCAACATTACCATCCATACATATATATGTTGCTAGAGTGGCTGATGTCAGTGGAAATTACTCATTCTTACCTCTGTTGTCTTCCAAAGAGGGCTCTATCTGAATTTCTGGGATATCTTCTGTTTTCAAAGAATCCACACAGGCGGCGATGTTCATGCTGTCATTCTGGACAACCTGAATGACTGTGTCATATTTGTAGCTGTGAAAAGCAGCCGTGCCAGAATGAAACATTATAATAAGATCATTTGGAGGTCTTTCATCAGAAGTGTTCAAGTTTGTAAAATCGTGTGTCTGTCGATGTTTACCGTCCCATGAAGAAGTGTGTCAGGCCGGTGAGAAAGGCTCCTACAGCCATGAGAAAACAGCCCACAGCAATGAGTCTGGGCCGATGCAGCTTGGCCCCAAAATGGCTGACCACAGCGAGAAACAACAAGTTGCCTACCTCCAAAAAAATAAAGAGAAACCAAGGGAGCAGAATAAAATTGTACATTATACATTGTAAATTATGCATTTATCATAAGCTACAGAGCCAAACTGAAAAGCTGGCAGTAAGTAAAAGTAAGACCTGATCAGATCCACAAAGGGTTCAATCAAAACATAGACGCTACCCATCTCAAAACTGCCATCTATGAGTCCAATGTGCGTGCTGGAGAGGTCAAAACGTCTCTCAATCTGAGTGATGGAGCTCTTCATGTAGGTTCCTGTCAGAGCCTTGGAGAAACAGGCGAAGGACAGCGCCACAATAAACAACTAGAACACACAAGGGGAAATATAAGTCATCAAAAAAGGCTAACAGATCATATATTTTCACAACCAAGTACTGTGTACTGTAAATGAATGGTTCTCTGTCACTTTCTAATAAATAACTCTTTCATGATATATCTGCTTTAATAATAATAGATAAATAAATAAAATGAAATAAAAATAGCAATGCAATATGAAATATAAAACCTGCAATGATGGTTTTTTTTGGCCACTTGGGGGCAGCAGAAACAAGTTCTTAACATTGATGCCTTAACCACATGAACGCAGGTATTTTTTTAAATGGAGTTTTTCAACAGTTAATATAATAATAATAGCAACAGCACTCATTTGGCAAAATCTCCACATGTAAACAAAGGAGATAATGGAGCACTCTTCCAATGTTCACTCTCTTTCAGCTTTTTGTTTCTGGCTTCTGCTTACTCCTGAGAGAAATATTGAAACTGAATTTGGATGCCTGCTGTGGCAGAAAACAACACAATGAGAGTGAACCGAAACCGAGTTACTGGTCAGACAGGTAAACACTAAGCTGAAACGGCCCACAAAGCTCTGCAAAGCTGGTGGAAGAACAGATTGGACTGATAATTACAGACAATTTAACAATAATCCTCAAACTGAAAAAAAAACAAATAGAAAATCATCTAATAAATTCACAGAACCGGTTTGAAGACCTACTTTGGTCAATGTAAATTTATAAGGCATTCGGTTTCACTGACTCTCCAATGTCCTGACTGTGGATGGAGAACTGAACAAAGCCTACCAAGCAAAGATTTACACAGAATCCTCACACATACTCATTCCCCCCAAAAATGACAAGGTTCTGGCCCATGTTCCAAGTTGTGTTTTAACATGCAGTCTTATTAACATGTCACTGAACTGAGCTCACACACTCTGTATGCTGCTTAATTTGCCTCCTACATTGCAGCCTCCACATTTCTTAGTTTCACTCGGTGTGTGGGCACTCTGCAGTCACTTTATTACTTAATTCCTACTGGGGATTAGTGCAATTCTCCTGCATGCTTTGCTATGTACAGAATTTCATCTATTATGCTGTACTGCGATAGAGGCTTTCATTCTCAGGTTAAACTTGACTCAGTCTGACAGGTATGGACCGCTCTGGGCTCTAAAAAAACTCAGAAAACCTTGAAAACCTTAATTAAAGCACATAAAACAGTGTGTTGTCTCATAAGCACCCCGACAGCTGATGACATACAGTAAGTATAATTTAATGTACGCTACTTCTTCATCTGATTTGGAATAAGACTGATGATTGTGAAAATGTGCTTTTCAACCTTATACCTACAGACTGAGCGGAGGCCCTCGAAGAGAAATCTGGGGTGAAATTGTTGTGCCTCATGAGAAATGCTCCATTAGCTTTGCACATGGTGATGTAGTGCTGCAATCAGGCAAGGCTGTGCTCTGGACTGACACTGAAGTGTTTGACAAAAGTTGATATGCTGATCTAAAGTAGACATATGGCTCGGAAAGATTTTCGAAAACAACAGCTCTCAGCTTGATTCTATCTACTCTGGGAGGCAGCATGTCTCTGAAAAGCATTTATCCTTCCATCTATACATGCTCATCGAAATTTGAAGGGACAGTGCTAACAACTGCAGCATTGATTTGCCTTTTAGGTTTTGAACAGAATGAACATCAGCCCATGAAGAGGAAGAGAACTACAAGACAGCAGCAGCCAAGTGATGGTTGTAGATAGCTTTAGTACTTTGAGAGTGGAGATCCCAGGGCGCTTTTTGGTCTTCTGTTCAGGGTCACACAGAGTCTGTTGACTGGTCATCCTGCCCATGTCCTCGGCTGTGTCCTCCATCCTGCACTCAACGTTTACCTGCTGGTCAGTCTACCTGCCCTCAAAAGCAAATAGAGAATAAAAAAAGGAAGATCAGGCTGAAGATAAAGAAAAACGTTTTGACTGAATGCCATAATGTGGGATTGAGAAAAAGCTTTTTCCTTTTTCCTTTTTGCTGAGATAGAGAAGATTGATATCACTAAGGTAGACTAGCTTAGCATAAAGACTGGAAACAGGGGAACAGCCAGCTGGTTCTCTCTGAAGCAAACAAAATCTGCCTCACCAGCACTTGTCAGCATGTTATATCTCATTTGTGATGTGAATATGTTCTCATGTAAGTCTCAACAAGAATAAGCATATGTCCTAAAATGTTGATGTTTAAAGGCAGAATGAGTAGGATTTACTTACTTAAAAAAAAAAAAAAAAGTATGGGCAGGGGATCTGTAACCTCCAGCCAATAGCAGCACTGATAAAGTGAGGGCGGGACCAGGTGCCAGATCTTAAAAAATTAATCCAAGAGGAAGCTACAAGGAAGAAGCAGGGCTAACATTGACTGTTGCATTTCCAAGTCACAACTGACAAATCTTTCTCAATATATAATAAATATATAGAAATTTAACCTGTTTTTTACAAAACAAAAATTGGCAGTTCTTTACGTTTGTGATCTTCACAAAGACATCAAACTTTTCATTTATGACATCATCTAAAATCTACTGCATAATAATCTACCAGAACTTAATTTATTGGACATTTCATGGACCTCAGATTTTCAGCAGTCAGCTATAAGCATAACAAGGGTCTGATCTGACTTTAAGTAGATAAACGTTTAAAAAATATACATTTTAACAATCAACATCACTTCCATGGTACTGAAACACTTCCTCAAGGGCAAAGCCCCTGCTGTCAGTTCAGTCTCACGTCTGTACCCGTGAAGTGAGCGCAACCAGAACAGCTGTACAGGTACCATACCTGTGCAAACTCCACCAGCGTCTTCTCACAGCCCTCTCAGCTTAGTCAACGTCAGGAGCTGCAGCTTGAATCCATGTCAGATAGGAGAATGGTTTCCGATGACACCTCATTTGTCCTTTGGAAAGCCTGAGAGGGGGGGAAACCTGACATGAAGTAATACAATCAACCAGTTAGAGTGTTTTCAACTCATAACTCAATAATCCCCCTCAGGTTTAGCCTGGTTAATACTTCCACCCACAGCACAGCTCGCCTTTAATGTCTGATTCTTTCTTGGCCAGCAGACTAATCTCAGGAATTTCTGGAAATTTAAACATCTCAAACTTTGCTAAATTTAGAGAGGTAGAGAGTAAAATCATGACTGCAAAGCAACTTCTGAGGAAGCTCAGTAAAATACCTAGTACATCTCCAGGCTGAGGGGACTGGGGTCTCCCCTCTCTTCTTCTTCTTCTTCTGCTCCTCTTTAAGCAGCCATGTGTCTCTCCTCCTACTGAGAAGAGGAAAACCTGCTCTCCCCGAGCTCCTATTCTCCTGTCTGCAGGCAGAGCACTTACTCGGAACCAGTGGGACAAAAGGCCTCGCACATTTTCATTCCACACACATGCCAGCCAGTCCAGGAGGGGGACAGCAACAAGAGAACATGGGGGAGGTGGAGGGGAGACAGATTAGTAACTCCAAACCAGGCCTGCTGGATTTTTTTTTTCTCACAAGGTAAAATAGTAGATGTAAAGGATGGTCCAGATTTCATAAATCTACTGATAACACATCGGAAAATACACATCACACCACCACACTTCATCCTAAAAACAGCCACAGTCAATAGAGATTTGCTGTATTGCTTTGATGAAGACCTAAAGCATAAAACAGTGTATCTCAGTATTAACAGTGTGTCTTGCTGTAAACATGTATCATGGAATGCTCTATTAGTCCAGTGACCGGTGGGGGGTTCGGGCCGCCAGGCAGCAGGTCACACAATCAGCTTTGTTCCCTCACAAATTCCAAGGATTAAGATTAAGAGCCTTCACATTCCTGCACAGCAACAGTGAAGAACATGTTCTCCATTTTCCCTTTCTGAAAAATTACACTTGGCTCTCAGATTTTGCATTTGGCGCAAGTGTTCTACATGTCTTTTGTGACTGTATCAAGTTTCAGGTACATTAAGACAGGAAGATAGTTTGTTCCTACATCAGGGTGCCTTAGACAAGCAGCTACTGTATCTGCAGCAGATCAGCACATATACACTTGTGTTTCAATGAAATTTTCCCTTCATTTTTTAAAATTCTGCATTACATTTTCCCCTGTCTGACTGATGAAGCAGTGACATGCCCCAGTGGCACTGCAGTGCCTTGCAGTGGATATATTGTTGTATAGAGCACAGCCTGCTTGTGAGATCAGGTACTGCATACTCTCACAAGTTCATGAGCAACAAGATATTGAGAAAAATAAAATGCATGAATAAAATTAAGGGTATAAATACAGAGTAGATCATACCATTTACATTAAAAAGTTGCCAACTTTTCAAACCTCATCTACTCTCAACTGAAGCATTATTGGTATACTGGTGTAGTAATAAAAGGGTTTATCACTGGCTCTAACAGTTTTATATTATATTATATTATATTATCCATCCATCCATTATCTGTACCGCCTATCCCTTTCGGGGTTGCGGGGGGCTGGAGCCTATCCCAGCTACGGTGGGCGAGAGGCGGGGTACACCCTGAACCGGTCGCCAGCCGATTGCAGGGCCACATTCAAGGACAAACAACCATTCACACTCACACTTACACCTACGGACAATTTAGAGTCATCAGTTAACCTAATGAGCATGTTTTTGGTCTGTGGGAGGAAGCCGGAGTACCCGGAGAGAACCCACGCATGCACAGGAAGAACATGCAAACTTCACACAGAAAGGCCTCGCCTGACCCGGGGATCGAACCGGCAACCTTCTTGCTGTGAGGCACGCGCACTACCTGCTGCGCCACCGTGCAGCCCTATATTATATTATATTATATTATATTATATTATATTATATTATATTATATTATATTATATTATATTACATTATATTATATTATATTATGTTACATAACAAGGTTAAAAGGTTTTTAAAGAATACTTTAGTCCAATACAAGCAAAACATTTTCAACGAGGCACAATGTAAACACAGAGGAGTCAAAGTTTGATAGACCGGGTTATGTAATAACGACCTTCAACTTTAAGCAAGCCAAACTGATATATTGATGCACATGTGCAAAGAGAAAGATGACGCAGTGTTGTAGACTTAGTCAGAAAAATAGAAAAGTAATCCCAAGTGAGTTTACTAATGATCAGCACTGGCTGGTCTGTGTGTGGAGGAGGCTGCAAGCTAGTAAGGTGAAAAAAAATAAAAACTGAATAAAAGCCAAACAGGAGGAGCTGTAAATGAGCTCTCCCAGTCTGTCAAGTCAACATGTGCACAGCTGGGGACTGGACTGCCAATGCTTAGATTAATGATCACTCTGTTATTGATCCCAATGACTCTGCTCATGCTCATGTGTTGCTGTAGCTCTATGTTTTCTTTCAGTTTGGGCGTGGCATATTCAGGCATGGAGGTCCTGCAGAAATTCATGGTTCCCAGGTGTATACCAAAGGCTTTGGTTATCCCCTGACCAACATTATTGTTTTATAGTGAAATAGTGCAACAATTAGCAAATGTTGGCATGCAAACAAGCTAAACCAAGATGGTGACCATAGCAAGCATTCTATCTGATAAACATCTGTGCATTGGCATCGTCATTGTAAGAATGTTAGCATCCTGAGTTTAGCCTGTAGCTTAATGCAGCTGTGTTGTTCTATTGTTGGTAGTGAAATTCTGATTACAGGTGATTTAAGAGGACCGTAACAGGTTGATAGTGAGACACACTGAGCACAGAGAATAGGCATAATTTGTCATGTGTAAATTGAGGGAAAAAGTGTCTTTAATACTTACAGATATGCTTCAAGAACAATTAACGAAATTGTAAAAAAAGAAGGCAGAAATGATGATAAAACAAAAATATATGGACACAATACAAACATATCTAACTCAATATATAAATTCTCATTATTAACAGTAATTATACAGTAGATATCAATTGATGATACATTTTAATCAACAACTACAGTGTAAAACAGAGTAAAGCATAGTACAAACAAGGCTGAGTTAAGCTTATTTAGTCCACTGTTCAAACTACAATGATCTTCTCCAGGCAAACACGGGTGAGTCAGAGGATTGTATGTATGTTCATGACCTTTATGGTTTGATGTGATGTAACAAGAAGTGGGTGCAACGTCACATGGGGGAGATACTCCGTCATGTCAAATGCTGTGGTACATTGCTAACAAAATAAAAGTTATCAGGCCGATATGTAAGCTGTTAAATGAAACAGGTTTCCTTTTTAGCTCCACCCCACATGTATACCACCTGACAAACATGACATTGTGCCTGGGTCTCCACCTCCGACAGCTTTGCATTTGTATGAAGACACTGTTCAAAGACACAGACACACTGTCAACTTTTATTGGTTTGGCTGGTCTGTTTTCATAGCCAACTACTTTAAGCCTTGTCAGCAAACTGCTTCTTTCATTGGGTCTGTCACACTTCTCCCTTTGTTCTGCAGTCATACACTAGGTACCATCTGTCTTTTAATTTGGTAAGGGACTTTTCTTGCAACATAAATAGTTACCTATTTAGGAAGGTAAATCTATGACTGTCCTAATTATATCAGCTGTTATATATCAGTATATTTTTGAATTGTCCCTTCAGGAATCCTAATATGAATTCCCCTTGTGTATTTAAGTCGGTTTAAGTGAAAGCTCTACATTAACCTTCTTTTACTACCCTCTAACTTCAACCTTGGCCTCCCTCACTCACTGTCACTGAAAAATATGAAAGAAACCACTGTCAGTAACTAAAAAAGCATGAATAATACATGTTACTACATGATGCATCTTAGGCCACAAGAACTTGTCTTGTGGCCTAAGTGTGTCTTGTGCTAACTATGCTAAAACTATACACTGTACATATATTGTACAAATACTGTATACAGGTTTGCCAAACTGTCACTGCATATAAATCACCTTGAATGTAAAGCCATAGGAAGAGACATTACTATCATTATCTGACCTAATGCTATTCAAGTGTAAGTGGTGGACACAATGTTCTCCAAATATTTGACATGTTTTGTTCTGACTTCCTCTGACATCATACTGAAATGTTTCATAAGTGAACATCATCATAAAAAGTGAAGTGTGTTGCTGCTCAGGTGCATTGTTCACACGGGAGGGTTGTTTGGAAGGAGAGCTAAAAATGACCTAAAAAATGAAATGTTTTGTTCAGATGTGCATTGCATATTATTTAATGTCATTTGATGGTAGTTGATATTAAAACTAAACTCTAGTCAGGATCTTTGACCTTTGAAGTGAACAAACAGTGGTGATGTTTTCAGCACAATATCGGTGTAAAAAAGAAGTGTACTGCTAAAAGACCAAAGAGTGTTGTCACTGTACCATAACCACATTCAGTCCAGTATGGATGCAGCCCAGTACTTGCAGCAATAGAAAATCTGTCGTTCACCTGTATGATACAACGGTCTTCCTCCAAAACCTTAAATGGTACTCTCCTTGTCTGTGTCGTCTTTGTTTGTGGCAATGTTGATGTTGGCGTGTCCATTGCCCTGGCTGTTACCCTCCAGTCCATTTTCTTTGGCCTGATTCCTCAGTGCTAACTTCTTCTGCCTCTGGACAACTTTGACGTAGACGCCTCCCCACAGAATGTTAGCTACGAAGTACAATCCGGTAATCAGCCCCATGAATGTCATTCTGTAAGATAAGTACATTGGAACAGAGTTGAGGTCAGGAAAGTGTAGAAATCTCTTAGAAACTTTGGATGTCCAGTGAGTATATTTATGCTTGAAAGAATCTGTGTATCACGATAAAGCTCAATAATTATACGTTATATATACAAGGGGAGAATGCAATGTCAAAAAAAACAGTGAATTATTTTTATAATCCGGATATCCTCTTAAATAATGAAAACACTGCCTCTTCAGGAATATCACTGTTGTTACAATGTTACTGCTTTCAACTAAGAAAATAAAAGTCTGGTTTCGCCTTACCTAAATGCATGAGCATCATAGATTCTACACGCTCCACGGCCACCACACTGCTTGGTACCCCACTTCAAACAGGTTCTGTCAATCAGAGCTCCAAAATATATTGGAGGAGGTATCCCACCTGAAAAAACACAAAGAAACCACTGTCAGTAACTAAAAAAACATGAATAATACATGTTACTAAATGATGCATCTGAGGCCACAGGAACTTAAGCTGACTTGTGCTAACTACTAACATATGCTTAAAGAGCCACTATACGTTGTCCTAGTCTGTGACACAATTCATTTAAACACCTGTATGTATTTTCGGTACTCACCCAGAGTTCTTACGATCAATATTTGCATACCCAAAGCCAGTGACTTCAGGTCTTGCTGTATGGACCTGGAATATTAGCCCACACATTATCATATCAGACCTTCATATCAGCATTTTGGTTGAAAGAATACACAAGATGCAATACAAACAGTAGTGTTATAGAAGCTGTTCACACAAAGTCCCCATTCTGATGCTTGCACTGCATTGCTTGCATCATTATACCCTGTTGTAAAAGCTTTGGTGTCTCTGACCTGAGCAGTACGATGTATCCTGGTGTGCCCCCGCAGGCAGAAATGAAAGACCCCAACACGGACAGAGCCATGTAGATTTTGAATATGTGATCACAGTCATTCTTCCTTGGGCACTGGCCCAGCACTGCAGACATGTTTGTGGCTGGGGTCATCATCTCACCAATGCAGGTGCAGTTATGAAACATCTAAAGAACCAGAAGACAAAGATCATTTTTCCACATTTGCTGCATTGAGAAGAGTTTGTTTTCCATTATTAAAGCACCTGATATATGGAGATTTTTTTAAAATCTCCTTTTTATTATTATTCTTTCCATTATTAAAGCAGAAATAATGCATTTACAGTTTACAGGGGCATTCATGCTCGCAAAGGGAGAAACCCTCTTGATTTTAATGGAACCAGTATAATATGTTTTATCTTCTATCCAGTGCTTTGATACTGTGAGCTGTTATGGACATGTTAGCCTCTAGGAGTGGCTCTTTGTGTGTGTGTGTGTGTGTGTGTGTGTGTGTGTGTGTGTGTGTGTGTGTGTGTGTGTGTGTGTGTGTGTGTGTGTGTGTGTGTGTGTGTGTGTGTGTGTGTCTGTTTGCCTCACCTTTAATCTACCAGTCTTATCTATGATTATGAACAAATGTCAGCTGCTGTCTTACCATTTCTTTGCCAGTACCGGTGGAGGTCTGACAGCCAGCCAGGCAGGGTGAGGCATACGTCATTCCACTGTGGCCACATACTGGGTCCCAGTGCTTCAGTGAGCAAGAGCAGCCCATGTTGCACTGAGACAGCAAAGTCTGTGGGTTGTAGGACACTTCAGGAACCCTGGTGCACATGACATGAACAGACATGCATTAGTTGGGGACATCAGCAAAAATTAGGTGTGTTTCCCTTGTTTCCCATGAAGTGGTTTTAACCAAACATGAACGGGATATGGACTAATTAATGGGAAACTTTCCCCCTATTAACTTCTATTTTCATGTAAGAGCAGGGTTTGCACTTGTCACTCACCCCTGATATGAGACAGTAAGACCTGCCACCTCTGTATTGTCACAGTGGATGAAGGCCTGAACGAAAAGCAAACAAAAGGACCCAACAGAGGCAGCTACTGCCACCCTGGCCGCTCCAATGGCACCCAGCTTGAAACGTTTCAGCACAAAACCTCCAGTGATGATGCCCAAGGCTACTGCTGGCAGGTTCAGAATACCTGGATGGATGAATAAATTGATATATAATGGATGAATGAATACACTAAATACTATAAAATGAAAATGTTGTACTGATCACACCTTTATGCCATAATGTGAAAAAATGAATGTGCCATAAGCACAACCCTTTCAGATGAACACAAGTATCCATGCATCAGCACCACCTGCCATGTTCCAGATGTGTTACCGCTGACCCGCTTTTTTAAATGACTTTCTTTTTTAGTATTATTATTAGTTGAGCTCCTCTACAATCTACCCATGTATCACATGGATTGCAAGTACTCCTGATTGGGAATCACTTGACTTGAGTAAATTATTGTATGCAGGCTCACTTGAAACATCTATCGCTACCTCAATGTTGGTTCAGGTACAAGTCAAAGAGTCTAGGTCTAAGACAGGCATGTCCAAACTATTCCACAAAGGGCCATGTGGCTGCAGGTTTTTCCTCCAACCAATCAAGAGTATGCAGTCTGACCAATCAGCTGTCTGAAGACTGAGATCAGCTGATGAAATGAGTCAAGCCTGGTATGCTGCTGCTTGGTTGGAAAGAAAACCTTCAGCCACTTGGCCTGAGACCTATGGACATACCATTAGATATAATACCCTTGTTGCATTAAAAAAATTCTGTTCAGCAGCCAGCTGTTGTTGTTCTAATCTTACCTTTCATCATGTAGGAGACTGTTGACTTGAAAATATCTATATTCCAACAATAACACAGCCAGCTGTGCTGGTAAACAGTCATAAAAAGCTAATCATAGCTCAGGCCCACACAAAAGGAGAGCCCATACTGGGCTACTGAGTGCTTACATTTCATGTCAACTTTATCTCTCACAATCACACTTCCCTTCAATAATATCATTGTTTCAGTTGCCTTGGGCTGCACGGTGAACTCAACACAGAGTGAAAGGTGGTCAGTTATTGATCTATACCTATGAGGAAAATGGCCTTGGAGGCTGACTGGCCATAGATCTGCTCCAGGAACTTTGGCTTGAAGGTGATCATGCCAATAAAGCCATTGACAACCACCAGGTAGGTGAGGATCATCATTGAGTAGATGCTGTTCTTGAAGAGTCTTTTCAGAGATGGAATGAAATCTGGTGATGAACAAAGCAACAAAAAGAGATTAGAGCAAAACAACCAGACTGAGATAAACAATGACTTCCTTATTATTGCTGAAGTGAATGTGAAAGTATTAATCAAATTTACTATACTTAAGTCTTAGCCTACAAAACAGCAGAAGTTTTGCAAATGAAACATCTCTTCTTGAAATGGAAATAGTGAAAAACTTTCTGTTTCATATATTTTATATATACTTCCTATACTATACTTCCATATATACCTTTGGCATATTATGCATATTGTCTGCCTGTTCATTTTACATCTTGTTGTTTCAAAATAATATCACTTTCAATTCAATTCAATTCAATTCAATTCAATTCAATTCAATTCAATTCAATAATAATAATAATTATAATTATATATGATAATTTACAAAAGTGGACATTTTTGGGGACCCTGTTTGTGTTCAGTCTAATATAATATTATGCAATGTGGCATGACTGGCCCTTAGCTTAAGTAACAGATCCACGTGTGTCTCTGTCCTGATGTGTTATTTCAACTCTTGCCCAGATTGCATGGCAGTTAGTTAGTGCAGGTCAAGGGTTACTGGTCTGGGCACTGGTGTGTCTGGGCTGTACCAGGTTAATGATTAAACACATCAATCCTCAAAACTATTTGCACAGTGGCAAATTTATTGGTGTTTAAAGTCTTCTATATAGTTTAAGGCATGCATTGTTCTGCTACCCAGAGAAAAAGCCTGTTTAAATAGACTTGAAGAGAAGTTCCTTGAGCTTTATGGCAGTCTGATACTGTTGTAAATTGAGTGTAACTGTGGAATTTTTCTGTGATGACCTGTCCTTGAATGGAGAGTTTGTTATGCCAACAATACATTTGGCAGGAAAAGAAATCACAGAGCTTGATGCAAAAGCTTGGACGGTACCTTTAGCCAGTTCCTGGAATGTAACTGGCTTCTCCTTCTCATGATCCTGGTTATCCTCTGGCAGGAAGTTCTCCTGCTCTGCCACAGTGGCAAGCTCTGTGCCTTTACTCTGGCTTTCTTCTTGCCCTTGCTTGGGCAAAGACTTGGGCAGGAACCAGAATGGAATACTGGACAACAGGATCAAGGTGCCAGTCACTATGAAACCCAGCCACCAGGCCCCCACCCAGCGTGAGTCCTTATGGTTGATGGTGATGCTGTCTGGAAGAGGAAGATGAGCAAAGACAGAGGATTATAAAGGGGACCGTATTTGTAGGACTTCCATGGGTAACCTCAAACCTAGGAACTGTCAACAGCTCTAAATCCTTGCAGTAATCATTAAACTAGTCTTACTATGACAACAGGATGAAATGTTGGGATATCCTTAATCCATAACGACAACCTTGCCATGAAGACCATGTAGGTCAGATGAAGGGGGAACTGTTTGTCTGAAGCGCACTTTGATGAACAGAGGAGTTATGTGTAATAGGTCTGCACACAGCCAATTAGTCAAAGTGTGTCTTACCAATCAACAGTAATACTGTATTATTTGGTAAACACTAATTATACAAGATAATAAAATTCCTAACAATCACCCAAAATCAGTCTGCGTGTTGTGCCTCATCAACACATCTTATACCCTTTCACCCACTCGTGGAGAAGTCTCATACCTAAATCCACAAAGCCAACGTCCACGTAGATCTTGGCAAGAAAGGACCCGAGCATGAACCCAAACATTGGTCCTAAGATTCCCACTGTATGGATGCAGGCTGACAAATGGAGAAACAGAGAAAGAAAGGTTATGCACTCTGGCACTGTGATTTTAAACCAATAGTGGCAATGAGGTTAAAAAAAAGTCTAAACTAACACAGGAGTAAAGTGTATAAAATATCATAAAAACTAGTGCACACAGTTGGAAGTAAAAAGTCACTAACCCAAATAGAAAGCAGTGTTCTCTTCTCTGGAGAAGTCATCCAGGTAGGACACACCCAGAGGCATGACGGGAGTCTCTCCGATGCCACGCAACATGTTTCCCAGGAATACATAGATCCACATAGACGAGCCAGCTGCCTTTTCACAAGCTGAGGGAGGAAAAACTGGTCTCAAAATGTGAAGTCAAACTGGACATAATTTTGAAAGCTCTATGTAGAGCACCTTTCATCTTCTGCTCCTAGGAAAGCATTGATTTGGTGTCATATCTAAATCAGACAAGTGACTGGAACCTCAAACCTGAGAGATCTTACATCCAATGCACTAAATGTGTTTGACATGTACCTGTTATGGCATCTAAATCAGGCGTCTCATCAGCATTGGTCAGGTTGCCGTGACAGGGCAGTGTGCTCTCACTGTTGTTGATAGCTGAAGTGTGAGACATACTGGTCTCATATTTATACCTGGAAAATATTAAATAACAGAAATTAAAGAGCATATAAATAGACGACAAACGTGTTAATCTTACGTGAAAGCATCAGTGTTTCTAAATGATGTGGTGTGCATACACAATTTACTCACACATGTTACATATGAAGATTGTTGATAATATATTTTATATTAATTTCATGGCATTATGTATCTCATGTCTTATCTCTCGCATTTTGCAAGTAGAAGCTTCAGTCCAAATCATTGTACAACCTCAATTCCAAAAAGTTGGGACACTGTGTAAAACACCAATAAAACATAATTTGCCCATCCTTTTTGACATAGACTCAATTGAAAACAGAACAATATATCTAATGTTTTACCTCACCACCTTCATTGATTTTCATATGAAAGGGGCATCCTGGAGAGCAAAGATGGAGTGAGGTTCACCACTTTGTGAACACATGATTGTATAAAAAATATTACCACATGGGCTCAGGAGCACTTTGTAAAACCGCCAGTAAACACAGTTTGTTTGCAAATGATTGCTTACTGTCTCTGTTTACAGATGAGTCCCAGCGTTTTTGGAATCAGGCCTGTACCTCGAACAGCTGCAGTTCTGTGACTCGTCTCACCATGGTTCAGTTAAATGCTCAGAATTCTCTGCACCTACAGCAGCTCTGCATCCAAGAACCATAGAACTCAATCCTTATTAATGATGTGTATCAGAATATTGAAAAGATGAAGCACTGTGTACTAACGCTCCCTGGAAGAAGTGAGGCAGGGCTATGAGGTAACATCCAGCAGCCATGACCACACAGCCGATACCGATCAGCCTGGGACGATGGAGCTTGGCACCAAAGTAGCTCACAAAGGCTATAACCAACAGGTTGCCTGGAAAGGAGGAGAATTAAAAAAAAAAAATTAATTAATGAATTGTTGCCTTTAAGGAATAGTTCGACAATAGTTTTGTAAAATATGGAATATAAAGTACATGAAAATGGTATCAATCGTCTCATCTCACTCTCGGTACCAAAGCCATAAAGCATATTACCCAAAATGTCAAACTTTTCTTTCAAAAGAGAGGAATAGTGACTTCAGTTCATTGCATAAACACAATTTTCATCTTTCGGTATTCTCAGTGTTTTTTATTATTTTGATGGAACTGAAAAACTTAAACTTTACCATCCAAAAAAACAAAAACAAAACGCACATACCCATTTCAAAGCTTCCATCAATAACCCCGATGAGGGAGCTGGGGATGCCAAAGCGCCTCTCAATCTGGGTGATGGAGCTCTTCATATAGGCTCCACCAAAGGCTTTGGCAAAGTATGCAAATGCCATAGACGCTAGGAAGAGCTGGGAGAACACACGCACACACACATGCACACACACACGCACGCGCGCGCACACACACACATACACCATGAAAACAAGCCGTTAGTTGAAACTGTTTTGTGTAAACCATCAACAGATAGGGGACATGAGGTTTAGTGAAAGGGGCTTCAGCTCAGACTGATTCTCAGAATATCTTTAAATGGTGATAAGAGCCTGCTGTAAAATGATTGCCTTTGTAATAATCTCGCCTCAAAAACTTCTGAATGAGAGGATTAATCTACCTCTGCAGCTCCAGTAATGCAATGAGAGGTTTCTGAATGAGGCTTATTCCAATACAAAGGATAAAGGGATTTGTAATAGAAAGTAATTGCACCTTGCACAGAAAGAGTGAACGACTGTCTCACAGTCTCATGATAGATTAGGCTTCCACACAACACTTAACACACATTTAAAGACATTCAGCATCACACCTGCTTTCAACAATGATTGGATATCCATTCATTAACATTAGATTGGTTTAAATGTAATCAAATGTAAAAATATTTAAATGTTATCTTCATTTCCACATCATGTTTATGATGGATTTTACAACCACTGGCTGCAGTTGCTGCTCCATATTTTATCACATGTCTCAACCGAGTCTGCAGGTGAAAAGTTTTTGGTTCTGGTGATTAAATGGTACAATATTTAGTGAAACCTTCAACTTAGACCTGTAAATCAAGTCCTTGTTGGAGTTTGTTTGCCTTACCCTGCAAGGCTGCAGCCACATCCTTGTCACAAAGATAGTTAACGATTAAATGGGAATCACACTGGGTTGTAGGTCATAAAGTATTCTGGAAATGCGTTCAGGCAATAACTACTCCTTGCCTAACAGTTACAGCTCCACAGGTAAACAAAAAGTTCCTCCAGGGTTCAACACATTTTTAGTTTAAGCAGAGAGGTTTCACACGTTTAGCTGACGGGGGCTTTTGCGAGAAATCCACATCAACCAATACCAATTGCTACTTGGCTGATGATGTCCCATTTTCTTGAAATGATTGGTGTGTTATCTGAGAGCATGTCATAAACTGTGTCATCATACTGATAAAGTGAACCAGAAAGCAATGCTTCCATGGTGTGAATACAGGTCACTGCAACCATATCACTGTTTTTCTATCAGCCTTATCTCTATGCACTTGTGTGTCATTAACATAGATTTTAACACTCCTTTACACTCATTAACAGCTCTGCTCCCATTCCATGAGCTAGAAAAAATATTTTGGTGTCAAAGTCTCAAGGTTTTATATGGTCAAAAGAAAAAGCAGGCTTTTTTTTTTTGTTAATGCTTTGCCTTTTTACTGGCCCATTAGTTGTAGTATTTAGAAATGCCAAGCAAGAGAAATACTTGGAAATATGGTTAAAGAAAAGCAGTTTTACAGTGAGATTTCATAACTTGGCACAATCCCAGGTTTGTATCCATTTGTGTTCACAACAAAGATTAAGACCATACGTGAAGCAATGAGTCATGTTTCCTAATGCTTTGTAATACTAAAGGTAACATTACACTGACCTTGAGCTTGGAGCAACAAGCCTCACGTGGTTTTTTGGGCTCTACACTCATGATACTGCTGTGTGATCAACAGATGCAAGGAAACAGAAAACACACCAGCAAAGGACCTGCAGAAATACAGCAACAAATACAAGATTAAGATCAGAGTTCAGGCCAAATCATATGAGTTTCATCTGATTTATCAAATTGATTTTCTTCAAAATTAAAAAAATAAACTACTTTCATCTGAACAGTTTCCTCTATTTTTCATTATTTAAAGTAACTGGTTCACAAAAAAAGAGTTCACCGGTAATCAGCAGCTGTGGCAGTGTCATTTTATATTGACTGAATATATGTAAGTATGAAAATTGAGAGCCCAAACTCTCATAAATTGCTGGTAAATAAATTTTGAAGAAGATTTTTTGAATTGGACAATTGTTGCCAAATTCACTTTGCTTTTTCATCACAATGCAACCAATATACCACCAAAACACAAGTAAGAAGTACAATTTTTCCTCTGTGCATCTTAAAGAAGAACCTGATGCAGAATTAGAGGTAGTGGAAAACCCAAAAAAGTATTTACCTGAGAGGCAGAAGTGGTCCCACGAGGAACGGGAAGGATGTGGCAAAGTCACTGATGGCTCGCAGCACCTGGCAGGACTTTGTGCTTAAAGCGAGAGTCTTATCACAAACAAATTATAGCATCACCTGTAATCAGTAACCCAGCCACTCATGTGCACTTGTTGATCATGTCAATAAAAAGCCCTCCGACCCCTCCAACCCTCATGCACTCTCACACACACACACACACACACACATGCACACAAACCCAAACGTGACCGCTGTGGTTGGGTAAGGATGCCTGTCCGACCAGCACCGGAAGGTTCAGAGGTTCACTGAATGCAAACACACACAGACATTCACTGTCTGCGCACACTCGCACATCCTCCTCTGTGAACATCATAAGCCTCCCAAGTATCCATCCTTTTGAACGCACAACAAACAGCAGCAGCGTGAAGCTGGCCAAAGCTTATTTTACAAGCCTGCTGTTTCTGTTAGTTTGCTGTTTTCAAAGAATCAAATGCTTTCCTCTCCTGGAGAAATTCGGCTTTTGTAAGGCTGGGTGTTTCCTCGGCCTGATCAAAGCCTTCCTGTCCTATTGATAGCCTCTTAACAATGGCTTTCTCTCTGTGTCCTAATGGCTGAGTGTCGCCCATCACATCATCTGAAAAGCCTTGTTAGACAGAGTATATAGAATATTCAACAGAATGTGTTGACATGATTAAAATTATATGCACCAAAGAACATCTGCAGAACATTTGGATGTTAGGGTTGCAGCGGTCCCATCAGCTCCACAAAATTTCACCACGGCTACTGTTGAACAAAATGGCATGCTTTGTCAGCTGTGTTTCCTATTCATGTACAGTTACATTTTAAAGGGCCAAACCACAAAAAAACCCTTCTTGCTTATTTCTATTGATAATAGTCATACAGACATGTGGAGAGGAACAATAATATTGACTCATTGTCACTCAATGTCATTTCTCAATGCCATGAGCACCAGGAGTACATTTCAGATGCAGTAACTCAAAACCTGTGCAAATAAAAACTACCTGCATGGCTAGATAGCACTGTTGAGAAGCTATGTTTTTGTCATTTGGCTTGCTATTGGTATGGAAATGTGTGTGATCAAAGCCGGAGCAATGAGGCTGCCATGAGGTACTCAGGGAGAAAGTGTGAGAAGAGTGGATTAAATCAAAAGAAGATGCATAACGCAAACAATGCTGATTAGTAAATGATTCAATTTATTTGTCTGGTAATTGCTTGAAATAAAGACGTCTTATATTTTTGAAATGGATATACTCATATACTTTTTGCATATTTATGCTTTGCAGCATACTTTGACTTTTTCAGTACTTGTTTTTTTGTTTTGTTTTTCTCTTACTATGTTTATCATAATTAACTTCATTCTGATTCTTAATAATAATCATTTCATTTTATACATTAGATTTGAACTTGGAAACTGAATGGATTCATTACAGAACTGTTTCTTCTTGGCTCCAGTCTGTGCTTTCAGCGCAGTATGCCACAGGCTCTGCACTCACAGCCTGTAATATGCCTGTAGTTGTAGTGTCTGGTCGTGAGGTCGAAGCACTGCAGAGTCACTGATCTCCTCTCTGAGCTCCGCTCCTGACAGCATCGGCACTCCTGCTCCACCTGCAGGTCACTGTGCAACATGACCCTGTTGCAGTCGGCCGAGGTGCATTCGGAGGAGGGGGCAGAGGGATTGAGACCAGAGTTAAAATTTATTATAGTCTCTAAAATTAAAACTTCTGTTGAGTCCGCAGTACGAATGACAGGTATTCCTCCTCACCTGGGCTCAGACACACATTGGCCCTGACAAATGGGCATCTGCATGACGGCAGTACAGTTGTCTCTGGTAATGTTGATACTGGTCACCTTCGGAGCACAGCTCTGGTTACCTGGAGTCAGAGGCAATACAGGAAATTCCACCATTATTTAACTCTTGATAGTTAAATTGCTGGAACAAAAAAGTCCAAATTCTACAACCTATAAGAAAAACAAAGTCACAAAGTCAGTAGTTGTAAATAATTTCAACATTTTATTGATTTTGACTACACTTACATGTAAAGCAGCAGTGTTGGTCGTCCCAGATTCTGTCCCCCTGGTGAATAAACCATAACGGCTCAAAGTCAAATTTTTTGTTCTACTTATTCTTTAAACATTTAACTATGGCTTGGTTCCAGCGTATGCACCTTTTAAATATATATATGTTAAAAATTCCTGTCTCACTTTCAATCTTTTGTTCAATAATGTACCACCTGCTTTTTCTCCACACCTAAACAGCATGAATGAAAAACTCTACTCTGTTCCAATTTCGATAAAAGCCACCAAGCTCTATGCAATAGTTATGATATATCTTTATTGTAAAACAACTGTTTAGCTGGTGGGAAATGCAGTAACACAAGAGTTATCACTGTGCAGTTGAAGGAACAGAGCGGAGAGTGAGCAGTACCTCCTGACAGTTTTCTGTGGGACAGACTGTTGTCTCAGTCTCAATACCATCTTTGTTGCAGCTGAATGACTTGCAGGGATGAGCGGCATCCTTCCATCTGTCTCCAACCTACAAACGCAAAGAAAGATATCAAGGCAAAACACTACACAGTACAATGATTCATGGCAAATCGATGCAAAATGCAAGTTAACGCTCAGGGAGAAGTAACACTTTTCTTTGTTAAATAGAGAAATTGTTATGCTATTAGACATAACGAACCTTGTATGTTTTTCCATGATAGCTGCATGTCTTGTTCACTGGAAAATAACATGACAAGAGGAGCAAATGACACTCTCTGAGATCGTACTGAAACCATCGCTTTCAAACATCGTAAAGTGCCAGTGCTCACCGCAAATCTGATCACCACAGCAAGAGGAGTTTACCAAGACAGCACTGTGGCTGCAGGTAGGAAGTGGCCCAGGAGGTTTTAGAAAACACTCCTCCATCCGAGTCTGGTTGTTACATGTGCACAGGTGACAGCCGGACTTCCACACCTCGCCAGGCTGGAAGACAGAAACACGTTTACAGTCAAGAATTCATTCAGAGACTTGACTTTTTCTGCACTGATGAGACAAAGACTTACCAGTCTGGGCTCACCAAGTGGCCCTTTACAATCTGATCGAAGAGAAAACAAACTCTGCATTAACAGTTTTTATGATGAGTAGATTTCAAACAAACTGTCTAGGTGTAAGAGTCAGCCTTATACCGTAAGCCATGTTACTCACAGGGACAGTCAGACACACAGACGTTTGAGTGATTTCCTGCCCTGGACTGGCCACTTGGGCAAAAGCAGCCTGTGCTGTTGTTCTCGAGGGAGGCACCTGGGTAACGCACTCTGTACAGCCACATCAGTAGAGAAATAAGAATGAGGAAAAAATGACAGGGGAACACTTTGGGCTTAATAGAGTGAAAAACAAACATCACAACAAGTGTAAGGATGTTACTTGGTGAAAGTAAACTTTACAAACCCTCCATAGCAGAAGTCATCCAGCTTGTTGCTACATTCTTTGTAAACCAATCCTTTTGGACATGGCACATCTGAAGCAAGGACACTGCAGTTATTAATCTAAGTATCAGCCCCAGGAAGAATTTATCATTGACATTTTAACCAAAACATTTTTATAAAGACAAATGATACAAAACGGATAAAAGGCACTTTACATACCACAGCTTCCATTAGTCAGTCTTCTCCAGTCAATACACAATCCAGCTTTCTTGCATTCCTCAGCAGCCTGCTCTAGAGAAGAGCAGGCACCATTTCTGCATGAATCAAACTCGCAGTTCTTCTTCTTAACGATCAGATTCACATATCTGCTGCAGTTTGAGAAGACTCTGAGGAAACAGAATGTATTCGATTTTTAGACAATAGTTAAAGAATGTGCTAATACACAACGTACTATACAACAACTCAGAACATACACAGAGAGACTGACGGTCAAGGCTATACATCATCATACACCATAAAATTAAAAGGAACAGAAAAATATGTCTAGAGAAAACTGGTTAAAGTGTTCCACATGTTTGTGAGGGTGATAGTAAGTGGCTTCTAGAGTCCTATGCACATTTGCTGGGTCACTATGAGGTGGCTGCTTGGAGGTTGTTGGGGTGCGATGGGTAACTGCTACGGCATCAGTAGCTACGGTGTATGGGGTGACTGGAGGGTGTTGCCACAATGTGTCTCCACTCATGGGTAGCCTAAAATGGTTGTAGATTGCAGGTTACTCTATTTCCACTATTCTTCTGCTGTTGCATGGGGCAATGGAGAGAGAGAGAGCAGAGCAGCAACATACCTGAGATATGAATATTAATTGGACAAAATCACCAAGGGGGTGTAGTGGTAAAATAAAAGGCGGGTAAACTAGAAATGTACGCTGACTAAAATATTCAATTTGATGTTACGACAAACTCATAAAAAAGATGAGTAATCTTATGCTGCATTTGAAAAAGGTGGGTAAACTGTTTCATGTGTATTTACCCTCCACAATCAACAGGGCTAATAGCTTCAATATAATCAATTAAATAAGGGGACTGTATGATGATACATATATTTTTAAAAAGACAAAAAGTGGGGGAGCTTACGTGTGGTCTAGCAGCTCGCATAGTTGGCTCCCGGGGCAGGAGGTGGTGGAAGTGGGTGTGCTAGTGGGCACTGAAGTGGTCTCTGGGTGACATGGTAGATCCCTTTGTGCAAAAACACAAGATGGCTTCAGCGGGTCTGCGTACACCCAGTCATAGGCTGTTTTCTCACAGCAGCCGTCATCCTCGATCTTCCCTCCTTTACGGACACATGATCCAACGCCACAAACACCTGTACAGAAGATGGACAGGTGAACTTCAGAGAGGAAGATGTGAGTTCTGATGTCTAATATACATTACATACATATACATGCAAGTATCTTAGAAACCGTTTGACTAATAAATATCAAGACCCAACTATTCACAGACTTTTGCAAATTTCAGTGTATGTTTATGGTTCTCTGACATTGCAGATTTGTCCAATCTACAGGAACCTCAAACAAGCTATCTGTGTAACAAAAAATAGATTGCAGCTGGTGAAAAAATAGTAGCAAGATGAGGACTCAGCCTTTTTAGGGTTAGGGTTAAGAAACTGGACTTTAATTTACAAGCTGGCCCAAAAAACATTACATGGATGTTCACTCTGTGTCTGCTGCTTGTGTAATTAGGTAACTTTTTCTCAAATGTGGGCAAGTTATTTATATCACAGACAACATGTTTCTTTGTTGTTTCAGTCTACCTTCTAGTGGCCAGAAATTGTTGAATGCAGCTTTAAACCGAGCCCACTGTTTGGATAGCCCAAAAACTAACTTAATATTGATCCATTACCCACCACATTGTCCTTGGGTATTGTTGAGGAAATGCTCCATAGCCAGACTGACCACAAGGGTCCAAGACGGACTGAGGGATACATAAGAGCGGATCTCTGGGAGGTGGATGGACACTATGTACCCCGTGGTCTCAAACCTCCACCCTTGCTCCTCATATGGCGGCATTATGGTCACGTTATTTAGAGTGGCCTAGGGCAGATTAGATGAGTACCAAACCAAATGTCTTATCCTTTCAAGAGAGTATGGTAGCTTTGAATACTTTGAGCTCTGACGTAAAAATATCTCATATCACAGTAAATGATTATCAGCATCTAAGAGCTAAAGAGCCAATATATAATGCTGTAACTGTAAATAAATAGAAAGTTATATCCTACCTGTACTGCAAACAAATGTGGAATGATATTGAGTGTAGCTATATTGTCCTGGTATATCAGGATGACGCCCTTAGCACAGGACCCTTCGAGGCCTGGCACACAGTGGAAGTTGTCTACAGCAATAGTCAGATGATGACGTGGCGACCGCTCCTCCACCAGGATGTAGGTGCATTCATCCATGAAATCAAAGACTACACCTTGGAAAGAGATGTAGTGGGGGTCCCCATATAGCTCACAGCGACCTAGAAATGGCATGGGAAAGCATAAGAGGTGACTTAAGAAGACAGAAAAATTTGCTACATGGCTAGAGCGGCATGGCTCTAGGGATACCAACTTCTGTCGGTCAATCCAACACTTTAGTCCAGATTGAAATATCTCAACACCTATTAGACATTCATGTTCTTCACAGACTTCAGTGTAATAACCTTTTCCTCTCGTACCATCATTTGGTCAAAATTTTCATGTGTCCAATACTTAACATCATCATGCTAACACACTAACCAAAGATGGTGACTATATAAAACATTGCCTACTAAACATAACCATGTTCATTTGTCATTATGAGCATGTTAGCATGCTGACATTAACACCACAGAGCCTCTAGCATGGTATTGTAAGGACAATTACAGTATATAAATTGAGAGTGATTCAAGGAAACTGGGAGCAAGATGATATTACGATGTTCTGTGGAGCAGCACTTTATACTCTAAGTCAAGTTGAAATTCCCCGCCTAACCACACAAAAACAGAGGTAGATATGTGGAGGTCTCTAAAGAAATGTATCAAACTCTAAAGAAAGGAAAAGAAGGGGGATAAATGATAGCTAAGACGAGCAGTGGCAAACACTGATTAACTTACAGTCACACTTCCATGTTTCACAGCATCCATCTGACACTTTTGTGACCTGATTTCTGGGACAGATGGGAATTGTAGCCTCCGGACAAACCACTGGAGTCAACTCTATCTTCTCATCTGTACAAGTCTTATTGAAGCAGTCCTCTGTCCACGTATCACCACAACTCCAGCTCTTTTTCCTCTTCAGGTCTTTACACTCACAGACTGTTGTTTGGATGAATACAAAAGCAGCGGAGAGTGAATACAGACAGACCAAAACCATTGTTCCAGTAATTTAAGGAACTGACTGATAAAATTGCTGACAAAATGGAGTAATGTGAATAACATTGGCACGCACTGTGAGTGGTGGGTGGGGATCTCGTTTCAGTGACAGTTGACACTTGACTGGCAGGAGTGAGTGTTATTTCTGTTGTTGTCATTGTTTTGCCTGTTTCTTCAGTGATCGGTTCAGTGGTAGATGTTGCACTCGTGAATCCTTGACTTGTGGACATCTCAGTGGCATGTGTTGTTGGTGGCATGATTGTAGATGGTGAAGGTTTAGAGGAGGAAAATGTTTCAGTGGAAGTCTCTGTGGTGGTTACTTCAGTCACGGTAGTAGCATTGGTTGCAAAGGTGGTTGCTGATTGAAGTGTTGTTGCTGTTTGCTTGGTATGTTTTGTTGTTGGTTGTGTTGTGAAGGTATAGGTTGATGTATCTGTCTCTGTGGGCTCTGATTCTGTTGTCTGTGTTGTTGAAGCATTGGTGAATAAAGTCCTCTCAGTTGTGTATAACGTGGTAAGCACAGAGCTAGGAGATTCAGATGTAGGTAACTTTGTTGTAGTTGTCTGAACCGTGGTAGATTCAGTGTTATTTGTTATTGTTGTAGGCTGTGTTGAGCTAGCAGTTGTCAGCGAAGGAGTGGTACCCAGTGTATTTGTAGAAGCTGGTGTATTAGTCATTTGAGTAGGGGTTGCTGAGGTTTCAGTAGTGGTTAAGGTAGTTGTAGTCATTGGTGCAGAGGTGGTGGAAAGTGCAGTGGACCAATTTTCTGAAGTTGTTGAGACATTGGTAATGGTTGTCAATGGTGAAGAGGTGGTGGTGGGTGCTGTTGACCATGTTTCAGCTGTAGTTAAGGCAGTTGTAGTTGTTGGTGTCGAGGTTGTGGAAAGCACAGTTGTTTCAGTGGTGGCTGAAGTGGTTGTAGTTGATGGTGTAGAGGTGGAGGAAACCACAGTGGACCAATTTCCTGTTGTAGTTGATACGTCTGTAATGGTTGTCAATGGTGAAGAGGTGGTGGTGGGTGCTGTTGACCATGTTTCAGCTGTAGTTAAGGCAGTTGTAGTTGTTGGTGTTGACGTAGTGGAAAGCACAGTTGTTTCAGTGGTGGCTGAAGTGGTCGTAGTTGTTGGCGTAGAGGTGGAGGAAACCACAGTAGACCAATTTCCTGTCGTAGTTGATACGTCTGTAATGGTTGTCAATGGTGAAGAGGTGGTGGTGGGTGCTGTTGACCATGTTTCAGCTGTAGTTAAGGCAGTTGTAGTTGTTGGTGTCGAGGTTGTGGAAAGCACAGTTGTTTCAGTGGTGGCTGAAGTGGTTGTAGTTGATGGTGTAGAGGTGGAGGAAACCACAGTGGACCAATTTCCTGTTGTAGTTGATACGTCTGTAATGGTTGTCAATGGTGAAGAGGTGGTGGTGGGTGCTGTTGACCATGTTTCAGCTGTAGTTAAGGCAGTTGTAGATGTTGACATAGAGGTAGTGACAAGCACCGTTGTTTCAGTGGTAGTAGCTGATGCAGTTGTGGTGGGAGCAGTTGATGTAGTGGTGGCAGGCGTAGTTGTGGGTGGACGTGCTGTTGGAGTAGAGGTGGAATAGAGGTCTGATGTTTTGAAAACATGCTCTGTGAAGGACCGTACAGTACACTCTAAAACATTAACCAAAGCTGATTGTCACAAAACCAATTTCATATTTTTGTGTATCTGTTGACAGACATACTAAAAAGTAAATATGATGGTAAATGAAACAAATTCATACTTACGACACTTAATTGTTCCATTTTCACAGCGGCTGACAAGGAAATAAGTTGTCAGTTGAATGAATATATAGTATATATAAAGTACAATTTTTTTTTCATAGGATGGTTGTACATACACATAATACACATATTTAGACGTATTGTACACAATTTAAGAGATGTCCAACTTACCACTCAATAGACTGTATCAGCACCACTGCCCCAGGCTGGATGATGGTGTCATTAAAATAGCAGGTGCAGTTTCTCAGTTTGGTACATTCACCAGTATTTTCATCATAGAATGGTTCCTCCTTTGAACATTTGGGGTAGCAGCCTTCACCAAGAATAAATAATATATAATAAATAAATATAGCAGTTGGTTTGTGTAAGCACTGATTAAACCTAGACCTAGAAAAAGAATTCAGTAGGTATCTTAATTGTAAAGATTCTATTTTAAGACCAGGTTTGTTTACGGCCGGACACAAATTAACATTAATGCATTACTTTCACTTTCCACGTTTGTAAACAATTCAATGCAATTCAATACAATTGAGAATGTTTGGTTACCCTCCAGCTTGTGAGTGAAGTAGTTGCCTTTGCCACAGGTTAGCATCTCACCACAGGCTTCATAGTGCCAGCTACACTGGCCCTGCTCGTTGTAGTAGTCACAGTAGACCGCTACGGTTTAAATGATCACAGGTTAAATGATTACACAGTGAGGTGTAGTTTATGTTTTGCAAAACAGGATTGTAACTTACGACACAAATCAGGTGTTCTCCAGTTGACGCACACATCCTGGTCACTGCAGGCCTCTGCGTAGGCTGCCACAGCTGTGCAGAAGCCCAGAAACTTCCCTTCAAACTCACAGGAGCAGGACTCCTGCACACAGGCATGGTAGTACGGCTCTGGATCCACCTGAGAATTGTAGAGCATCCAGAGCTTGAATACACACTTTTAAGAACTCTCTGTGAAGGTCTATTAGGGTAAATAGTAGATCTGGATAATGAATATTTAGTGTTGACCCTTAGCTCTTTTAAGTCTTTAGTTTAATGTAATATGTAAAATGCATACTTTTAAGTGGCAGTCTTTGAATGTGTCTCCTGTCAGGATCATACAGCGCCGCTGGGCCCAGGCTGAGCAGTAGGAGTTGCGTTCACACGGAAACATCTCAGTGGTCACATCGGAGCAAGGAGGTGTGGGGGCTTTCCAGCTGTTGCCAAACGCCAGAGGACTAGACACCACTAAAAACAGATCATTGGTGTTATTATGATTACCAAGGTGTTTGTGCTTCATAATTAAAAGGAGAAAGTCTATTCACCTGCTGAGCCACTTATCTGCAGGTCATTCATCTCATTGGAGTCAAAATTCCCACAGAGGCCACACACTCGGTTCTGCAGGAGAGGTGGTTAAGTTCCAAAATTAAACACAAATTGAACGTATTTACAGAGAATGAATCTAGCCGTGATGGCCAGTGCTTAAATGTAATGTTAGTGTCTTTTTACAACTAAAGTCAATTTTCAAATCCAAAGCAGGCTTTATCAAAATCAAAGTTGTATTGAGCTGGTTAAATAAATAAATCAGTACAAAGCTGAGAAGGAAAGTGAGACATTAAACAATTGTATAAAATGCTTTGGAATTTAAATTTTGTATTTAAAAGCAGTCTCTAATATTTTTTTGATTTACATTTAAGATAAGAGTTTGTTCATGTGTCAAATGACATATAAATGATTACATGGTCAAAATCCTCATCACCCACCCTCCAGTACGCATGCAGCTCGATGGTGATCCGGGTGTGTTTGTCCCAGATGAGAGTGATCCCTCTGCTTGGCACTGAGATTATGATGTAGAGTCCTACAGTGTGTGTGGAGTAAAGAGGATCTGCCTGCACAGTCCAGTTGTCATGGTGGTGCCTGGTCACCTTCATGTCGCTCAATGTTAGGGTGACTGAGCCCTTTCAGGACAGCAAGGGTACAACAACAATTTTTAATTGTTGATGAACATATTACCAGACTTCATAGGTTCATGGCCATTCATCAGCCATGAAATTCAGTAAATGATCAGAGGGTGCAACAATGCATTGAGTGAAAGGTGTAGTTGAAGTGTGTGAAGCAATAGGATGAAAGAAAGTGAACAATGGAATGGATGTTACAGTATCATGAAAACAATGAAGATACATAATGAAACATGCAGACAATAGCTGTGAGAAAAAATGGAATCAAAGACACAGCCATCCACCTGCAGGTCGAGGATGATCGAGCGAGAGCAGGTGAGCGCCTCATCACAGCAGGGTACACTCTCCACTCTGACAGAGAAGGTGCCGTTTCTATTTCCACAATCATCCTTAAGTGAAAAGATCAGAGTTAAAGACATTATTGTGAAAAATACAGCAAACCGTAACCTATATATTTGAAATGCCCTATAGTTCTGGCAGGGTTTTTGGATGATCCTTTGAAGGGAATGTGTTGGAGGCCGACAAAGTTTGAGCAAAGAAACATTCAAAGTGGGTTTTGCCCTGCTTTCATGTTTTGCCTCACCTCTACAAGTGTGTACTGACAGTGTCCATCAAAGCGGTACCATTTGGTGTCAAACGTCTGGTAGTGTCCATTTCCGTAAACTTGACACTTCCCAGGACAGGGCTTGTCTTTGCAGTGCCACTGACCCTGACCACAGACACTGTAAGATAGAGCGTAAGCCTTTTAGTCAGCCTCTGGCCTCTGTGACATGGCTTTGAAGGAACAAGCAGTAAAGCAGCACCAATGCAGGCGTTACCAGGTTTTGCAGCTGGTTATGACACTCTGCCCTGCACTGAATACTTTGCCACTGTAAACGCAGGTGCAGTTGTCCAGAGAAACACAGTTTCCACGGTGATCCTCATACTGGTCAGGGGGGCAGTAACAGCCACTATCACATTTCATACTGGTACCCTGGAAATCACACGGAAAGAAAACCTTTTGGCTCAAAGATACATATTAATCTAACATATTAATGTTTGACATCATCAGCTTCATTGAATGAATGGTGCCTTAATGAATGACAGCATTCTGTTGTTATTTAAGCTTTACACGGTGTCCCAACTTTGTCAGAATTAAGGTTGTACAACGTAAATACCACATAATGACAAGCCACTGACAAATGTTGACCTACCATTGGTTTGTTGAGACTGTCACAGGTTTTCTGAACCGTGTTAACTGGATACTCAGCGCAATGAACACAAACCTTCCCATTTCTGCACCCTGATGCAAACAATCATTAAATACATAAAAACATAGTGTGTTAATTAGATTTCAGACGTGGTGACAAAATTCAGGTGAATTTCCACTATTACCAAATGAATTAAGTTGAAACAGTGGAGCAAAGCTAACAAAGGATGAGTATGATTGTGATAAGATTATGACTCAAAATATATATATACAGTATTTACCACAATCCTTAGCACACTGCAGTTCTCCATTCTCACAGATGCTGCAATAGACACAATGTTTGGTGTGAAATATAACACAACAATAGGTGTAGACTAGCACTGGGAAACAGCATTGGGAAGATGTGGTTAGGGCAGACAGTGGGTAATAGCCTCAGGCACCAAGAAGGTAAGCCACAAAAGTAAAAATATTAAAATAATTTTGGTATTTAAGAATTTGAAACGGCTGTGAGTACTCAGAAGATCAGCTCACCACATTCGTCCATCGATAACAATGGGGCCTGGTGATGTTGTACCGCCATAGTAGTGACAAACACACTCTGCTTTTGGGGTACAGATGTGTCCTTGGTTCAGGTGAGTTCCCTCTGGACAGCCACAGCCCTCCACAGGCACATCGTCCAGCCCACAGCGAGGGTCAGGGCCAGACAGGGAATGGCACGTGCGGTTGCAGATTTGCATGTTGTAGAAGAATTCTTGGTTCTTCTGACATTGCAGAGCTGCGACACAACATTGTGATAACACGAAATATGCCTCTAATTTCAAAGCAAGCACTAGTACTATTTTACATTAGAAACATCTGGTGTCTGACAGGTTTTGAATCATCATTTTATCATTGGCGTCAAAGTGAAAAAAACAATTCCATAAACTGCCAGCAGCAGATTTGATTTGACTTTTTGGACCAGTTGTTATTGTGAACTATTTGAACATTACTAAATTGAAATGCAAGGATGCAGACAGAATAAATACTCACTGCAGTTGGTAGCTTTCCTCCAGTCGCCAACCACAACACCCAGACTGGCGCAGGCTTTGGCATAGCTGCCCAGAGCAACACACAAGCACTGCTGCAGGCTGCTGCCACAGCTGCACGTTCTTTGGATACAAGCCTGGAAATGCAAACAAGTTTCGTGTTAACAGGAGTCATCACCAACTTGCCAGCTGCATATTTGAAAATGACAAGAACTAGTTAAGGATTTAATTTGGTGCAAAAGTCTTGTTACCACGTGGTAGTGATCTGTTGGGATGTGATCATGGCACTTAGCAAATATCCCGGTTGGGTTGTTCAACACAGAGCACTTCTCATCAGCAAATATTTCTGCAAAAATACATGTTGAGATAATGAAATATGTTATTATTATTATACAATCGATCAGCCCTAACAGCAATCGCTCAGTCTCCGTCATTCCAGTGCATTATTATCAAAATGTAATATATTCTTTATCAGCCCTGATATATGCAAGGATGGTTGAATCCAGGGAAAATTAACTTGGTTGTTGATACTTGAAAATACTGTATTTCGCCTCTCATCCAATATGCTTCTTCAAGTTCTAACTGACTGCTGGGAAGTCACTTAGAGCTCCTTCACTTGATTCATGTCAACAGAGACACCACTATGACACCTATGACACCATTTATCCCCCACCTACAATGCTGTTCTTTCATCCCACCCAATTAGAACTGAAGAAGACTCTTGGATGTTTCTGCAACCAAGTCCAGTCCAATCCTCTCATTCATCCCTGATGTAGAGAATTCAGGAATGTGAACGCATATTTTCCAAACAAGCACATTTGTATTATTAATGGTTACCATTGTCTGTGTTGATGCAGGTGCTGGGTATGTTCACCGCACAAGCATCCACACTCCACGACTGAGCAAAAGGCTGAGCTGAGTTCTCGACGATGCCACTGCTGGTGGTGAAGTCGTCTGTGGTGTCATTGTTGCTGTTGCCGCAAAGACCTAAAAGACAGACTGACTAGACTTACTAGTCAATTTGCATCATGCTTGAGATGAAAATGGAGCCCAAAGGGAATACCAGTCACAATATATCAGAGAACCTAACCTGAGATCATGCCAGTATGGTTTGAGGATGGCGTGATGTACAGCTGGATTTCAGGAGACATCTGGACTTGGATCTTCATGCCAAAGGGTGTGTAGACCTGGACGTACATGGAGGACTGCCAGAAGACCAGAGCATGGTCTGACAGGTGACAGAGGTTGGTCAGTGATTGGGTGGGTGAATAACCCAGCCATGGATGGATTACTAGACTACCAGACATGTTATATATTCACGTTAAAGACCATTTAATAGATGCAATGGACAACAATTCTTCTTCCCATTGTTTTTACCAGATTGATGAAGTTCAGAGATCTCCTCCTCTCCAATTTTAACCATGCTCTGTGAAAATGTGTATGTTTCCTGCAGGTCCAAAAAGAAGCACAATTTGTGACTCCTCTTGCTCTTGCAGTGCAGTCACCAGAATACAATGTTGGCATTGTACATTTCTGCAAACCACACGTGGCACGTTTCATATGTATCACATCAATCATTATAAATAAATAATCGATATAAATTCAACCCTCAAAGACTTGCGTGTACCTGAAAAAGCTGAAGAGTGACTGTTTTCAGAGATGGCGCCTTTTCGAAATACTCAATAGCTATTGTCCAGTTGAGACCCTAAAAAGGGTTTTTAAAAGAGCAATTAGTGTCTCAAAAAGACAACATAGGTTAATGTTAAATGTGGTAGTGGGGAAAAAAATCACCTGTGAGGCCACATATGTGCATTTACCAGGGACGGCATATTGTTTGCCATCAACTGTTGTCACAAACTGCCCTTCAATGACACATTTGGCAGGGCAGAAGTTTTCAGAGCATCGCCATTTCCCACTGTCACACATACTGTGGAGAGGAATGAGGTTGGCATTCAAATTAAATCAGTTCATTGTATTCTTCCCAAAATCACAATTCATGTTTTTCTGCCCACTTACCATGACTGACATATGGTGCTGTGCGTGTCTCCAGTTGAGTAGCTCTTGCCAGCAAACACACAGGGGCAGCTGGGCATGCTCACACAGTGGAAGCCATCTGCAGCATCATTAAGGACCTTACCTGCAACACAAATTACTAAACTGTTTATTATTGGTTTTTAGCAGGCTAAAGAGGCGCTTACACAACAGAGTCAGATAAGAGAAGAGCTAAATCATAGAGTCAGACAACGCTCACCTATTGGGCAGACACAGGAGCTGATGAGATCCTGGTTGGAGAATCTGGGGTTTGGGTTGGAGCAGCTAGGAACAAAGGCTGGACCCTGCTCTACATAAACCAGGTCCCCTGGACAACTGGGTATCACTGCGTCCCACAGAGACAGACGCACAGCAAGTGTCCATCAAGTCTATCAAATACATGCCCAAAACATGCATGTGGGCTAATTCAAAGAACTTTAAGATCTAGTTTTAAAGGGCACCTACCACAGCCGGTTACAGATCTCCATATGCTCCAGACATAACTGCTATTTCCACACTGCTGGGCAATTTCTTTGAAGAAAGCGCAGCTGATGTATTTGCTCTGTTCATAGTTGTAAATGTTCTCATCACACAGTTGGATATAATGTTGAATCCTGGCTTGCAGACAATCCAAGGTGTAGGAAAAGAACAGTCTGCATGCCTGGAAATGTCATGAGAGAAACCACCTGAACATCTGGCATTGGGACATTTTGTGTGTGATATGCCTCTGTCTTGGTCTCGGTAGAGAGTACATACAGAGCAGCAGTGCCAACAGCAGACTGGAAAGCAAAGTATCACCATGACAACAGTTAACTTACTTGATTATCAGTGAAGACAGGATCTCGGGTTTGACATGTGTCATCACCAATCACGCTCTCTGTGATCAGCTGCTGTTTGTTGCCTGGTTTCATAAAAATAGCATATTCTTTGAGCAAAGTTAGAAACACAAACTGGCGTTGTGCAGAAATCCATTCCTCCATCACCTCATGTTTTCCCCTACCTATATATGCACCCAACATTGTCCCTAACCCTAACCTGTCTGCAGGTGGCACTATAGGAAACACAATTTTAACAGGAGGGGAACATGATGTGACAGGGAGCCGACTTCCACACACCACCAGCCGTCTGTTTGTCTAATTCCTATCCCTCCTTAATTCCAGTCGTTTCCTTATCCTACCTGAGATGTTGTGCTTCCCACACAGTCCACCCATGTCAGTGCTCAGCTCCTGCTCCAGCTCCACCTTAACAAGTTAAAAAAATCTTTAGATCAGTTGGTGCTCTGCAGTGCCAAACTAGCTGTGAATGTTCCAGTTACCCTGCCTCTGATGCATCGTATGTGTTATGTGTGTATGTATTTCTACGCTTGTGTTTCGGCCCTCTTGTGTGTGTCCACTGCACATTCTCAACATAGAAGAATACGCAGCATCAGTGTCCGCTTACCCACAAAGTGTCGATTCCTCCAGGTACATCGTGCCAGATGACGGACAGGGGGAGCAGCGAGCTCCTCAGTTTCGTGTAGATACCGTAGTGAAAGATGTGCTGGTAGGTGTGGTCGTATGGAAGGGAAACACTGTCAGCAAATAAACATACGGTAAAAATACAGTGAACAGAGTTTAGTACAGTGGGTTTAAAAGTTTTCCTACTCTATTTTTCACTCAGTATACACCCAGAGCTGATGTATATAAAAGTATTCTTTGCCAGACAAAATGAAGAACACCGCCTGATGTAAAACAAGTATGTCTTTTTACTGTCTTCTCACTTACTCAGCTTTTTATTACACTGCCCACCCCACCCAAAAGTCACCTTGCAGATTGCAGCAACTTGATGTCATTTTCTGCATGTCTGCATTTAACTCAACTGGAGAGACAAATCATTAATAATGCTCAGTGTCCCAGAGTCAAAGCTAATAATCAACTAACACTGATGACATTAAGAACGCATAAAAATCAATCAATCAATAATCAACCACCTAGCCGTGTCGCTGAGTGTAAATGCCATCTGAGTGAATGATTTGTGTCACTATGATCAACAAATACAGACTCAGGATGTGCAATCACATCAAACTTTGCAGGAGTCATTGTTTGGTTTTCTGGGTGTCTGCAGTTTCCATGTCGTGAAGCAGTATGAGGGTGGGTTAGGGGTTGGACTCAAACCTTTTCTTCTCCACCAGGATGCTTCCATTCTGCAGAACAGTCCTGATTTTGTTGATGATGATCTCGACGTGGACCAGCAGCCCGCTGTCACCCCGCCTTGTGGTGATATCACATTCCACCCGATTGTGGGTGAAGCGGGTGAGGGTGAACCGGCAGCTGGACCGCACGTAGAAACTTGAACCATTGAAAGGCTGGACGACCCCGCTGCCAAAGGTCCTGCAAGTGTCTGCTCACCACAAAGGTCAATTTACTCATTAGACAATAGCTGAAAATATGAGTGAAGTCAGCAAGGAAGAAACAGATCAGTGAAATTTTTTTGTTTTATGGATTTGGGGTTTGAAATGTTCCTGTTAAATGTTTTTGTTGTTCTTGCCAAAGGTGTAATCAGCAACACTCCTATCAGTAATCAGTTCAGAACTCAATAATGAAATCCAACAATAACCAACTATTATATCAATATCTGTAAAAAGTAATCAGTAAAATGAATGAATGAATGAATGAATGAATGAATGAATGAATGAATGAATGAATGAATGAATGAGATTGATTGTCTTTTACTCACATTTCTGAGTTTCTGTTGTGGTGACCGATTCCCCTGTCTCTAAAACTAGGAGAGAAATACAGCATCAAGGTGGAAGCAAACATTCATATTAATTAAATAATCTGAATAGAAATTAGTATGAGATCAAGATACAAATCATTTGGATATAGCAGAAATTTTATAGTTACATTTTATAGTTATTCAGATCCTTTACTTAAGTGAAATAGTAATACTGCAATATTAAATACTCCCTTACAAGTAAAGGTCCTGCATTGAAAATGCCACTGAAGTAAAAGTACAAGTATTATAAGCTAAATCTATCATTAAAAATAAAAGTGCTCACAATTCACAAAAATAGCTCATATTAACTGATTATATTATTGGATTCTTATTATTTTAGTGCTGAAGTGGTAGTGGTGCATTTTATTTCAACTTTGTCACACACTGTTGAATAGTTTAATTTACACTTATCATATTTTATAAGCTCCTATTTTTATATTTGCATGTAAATTCAAGTAATAACAAATAACTAAAACTGTTAAATAAATGCAGTCGAGTAAAAACTTTTTCTTTCTTTTTTTTTATGTATATAGTAGCACAAAACAGTATTACTCAAGTGCAAGTACTTAAAATTTGTACTTTAGTAGAGCACTTGGTTAAGCATGTTTTTTATTCCACCACTCAGTTCAACACTAATGTGCGTTATTCCTCACACTCCAGTCTGGAAAATGTGAGGACTGTTTCTCTGATTCATTGTCTGCAGTTAAAACCTTAAGAAATTGATCACTATACTAACTAAAATACAAACTAAAATCTGCGCAAATAACCATGAAAAACAGCATATCATCTTAAAACATCTTAACCTTTTTGCTTATCATGCTGCAAAAATTCAAGAGTAATTTTTTGGTCATATTGCAGTAAATAGATTTTCTAAAATCCTTGTCCCACGTCATTTTTTTTCTGCCCAGATGAATGAATTCATATAGAAATGATGAAATGAATGGGTGCATGGTACCTGAAGCCAGTGAAAAGCAGACAGCCAACATCCATCGCTGTGTGGTCATGCTGCCTGATCCTCCCTCGCTGCAGGACAGCAGCTCAAACCAGAAGGAACTGCACAAACAGCCCACTACATGGCTTTATATGCAGTGTCCATACACACGCGCACAGATACGTGTGTGTGATATGGGCTGAAAAACACACCCCGTGCTCCTGGACATGCACGCTCACACATGCACACTTGAACTTATTTCATTGAAAATACCAGGAAACTACAAATATAAAAAAAAAAAATCTGATCAAATATTAAGCTAAACGGCAATTAAACATAAATGATTGTGCAGTGCTGGAAAGGCAGCTTCATTTACAGCATTTCCTGCTAATCGTGTTGCATTTACAGTTAAAGAAATCTATTTCATGGCATTACCGCAATCCGTCTGATATATACCCCCGTGGGAAATTGCGAGTGTGTGAGTGTGAAATAGAGATGTTGATTAGAGAGAGGGCAGGATGGAAGCACAAACACAGTCTGGAAGACTCAGCATCAAAATAAAAAGGAGAGTTTGAAACTTGAGCCTGCTCTTTCATTCCTTTAAACCTCCTGTATCCAGCCAGAAACACTAACGCTTGATTGATGTCTGTGTCACCACCCTCACACATAATGGGTAAAATATTAATGAACAAAGAGGGATGCTTACTTTTGGCAAACACCGGTGAACCAGACAATGCGTTGCTAGTTAACAGAGGACAAGATGACAATGAGAAGGTGATAAATGAGGTGAGGGAAATGGCCAGGGTGCATGAACCAGGATGCAGTTAGCTATTTTTCTATTTGAGATCTGAGGGAAAGTACCACATGACGTTTAAAGATGTGTTCCACTGCTGCTCAGGTTTCTCTCCATGCAAAGATTATACTAAGAGCTGCAAATTAAGTCAAAACCAATGAGGTGGTAAAGGATTAAGAGGCTTATAAACATTCAGCAGGCGGCAATAAACCTGAGATCGTTAACCCTAACTCACCACCTGTCAATGGGGATATTACACTCTCATTAAAATTCTTAGCATGTAGATATTAGTACTGATAAGTACTTTTACTGCATATGAGGGAACAGTAGCTATAAATATAACAAAATTATAACTAAACTGTGGTAATTTGGTCATAAAATACAAATGTAAGTAGTCCTTTTATAGAGTAAATATGGTTGTAAACCACAGCAAATACTGTGTATATGTGAACGTGTATCCAAACCTGTTGCAACAAAAACATGGACCAAAATAGACTTATTTAATTCACAGAAACTGAACAAGACTGTTCAGGTACAAAGAGCCATTTGGACAACAGAACGTTTTGGATGTTTTACATTGTCATGACTTCAAGCTACATTAATAAATGTTTTTCGGTCACGTGACCAGAAGAAGCTAACAAACACACACTCTTCTAAAATACGATGGTTAACACATCTGCAGGAAGTTACCTAACATTAGTGTTACTTACATTCAGACATGGAGATAAAATTGGCTAAAACGTTCTGTGGAACTGCAGTTATGGCTGTTATTGGGTTCACCCTAATGGCCTCTTTCAACGTCAGCATACTTTGCTTTGATTTTAAGGTAAGTTAGATAGTGTCCTTTTGGGTAGGGCAGACAAGTTTAATGTTTAATTTAGTCTATTTGTGCACTTTGATTACCCTAATACTTTCCCATGGCATGTATCACACAATGTAGAATCCAGTCACTTGTGATTATTGCTTGAATTTCCAGTGTTCCACTTTACATCTGCAGGATTCCTCTGACAACATACCCAAAACATATGGCACAAGTTTTCCTGCCTGTGGAATGTGACAACCACAGAGGATAGCAGGATCCACAGTACGCCTCTATGGGTAAGCATAGTTATTGTAGGTAAGGGGCATATGGCAGGGATGTCCTTTGATGCCACGTTCTCATCAAACTGAATTAGTTCCTGCAATACAGGGTACTTACTGGCCCTCAGGGATCAAACATAATTTGTGAAGAAGATGAATAACTTTAAAAGTCATTTTACTGTGTATTGCATTTCTAACTCCCACCACAGTTGTAACATGTTAAATAAATTAGTGTGGTTACAGGTAAAGAGTTAAAGGACATTCAGAAAATGAAATACAACAGTGTCCAGCATGAGTAACATATTAATGCATTTAGAAGCTTATTTGGCACCAAAAGACTGCACAACTGTTTATGATGCTTCACAAACAGCAACAATTACTTTATGTTTCATCTCGACAGTCACACGGTAAACAGCACAAATAGGGCGCTACCATTCTGAAGCGCTCAACATGGAATGTGTGCTTGCGTGTCTGTGATTGGCCAACGCAGCTCCTCACTGACAAGACAAGGAGTAATGCGATGTAATATGGTGACATATAATGCAGCGTATATTGTCAAAAATGTCTTAATGTGGTACATTTCCGGAGAAGCGTTCAAAACACAGCTGGTTGCTATAATAACCAAGAGGCAACGTCTGCTTTTTCCTTTTTAAATCCTTCAAATCGAAAAAAAATAGCAACTACAGCTTTCATAAGCAGTCAGGATGGCCGAGCGGTCTAAGGCGCTGCGTTCAGGTCGCAGTCTCCCCTGGAGGCGTGGGTTCGAATCCCACTTCTGACAAGCAATATTTTTCATCGGAGTAGTACTTCCGTGATAATGCAGCGGTGAGGTGTGTTAAATTGCGCACATGGTACAAGGCGAACTGTCAGACACATATAAAATAATACAAAAAAGATATTTAATGAAGGGATGTCCTAAGACAATCCACTAGAGGGCAGGACAGACCAGCGTACAAGAGAAAGTCTATTTTCTGTGACACCTGTGTAATTAATGGTGTGCTCAATTTACCCTCACAACAGCCTCAACTTCAATTTGCTAAGTTTTGATGACATGATTGTGTTAAAAAGTGTAATCGAAACATCATGATATAATTATTCCCACGTTAACAAAGTCTGTCTATTTTGCATTATAGTATAAAACATCACTCTCAATACTTATTATATTTTTCTACACTGTGTGTGTGCGCGCGTGTGTGTGTGTATTGTAATTTTTGTAATTTAGTTTTCCTTTTCTTTATTTCTTCCTTTAGTGCTACTTTTATATAGTTTGAGTATCTGAGTATTTGAGTATCTTTTTTTCCTGTGTGTAGTATGGAGGGGGTGACAACTGCATCACACTGTGCAATCCTATTGAATAATGGAAAAGAAAAAAACCTTGAGTACTTTAACAAAGAATAACTTCATGTTTGAACGTATTGTCTAAATGAAATAAATAAAAATTTGAGGGTCCAGTTTGCATCAATGACAGCTGAAAAACAAGAAGAGTCAGTCACAACCTCCAAAATAAAGTCCAGAATATGAAGGCCACTATGAGGGCACATTCCAGTATCTTCACATTAGCTACAGAGAGGAGATCTTTGGCACGTCAGAATAAAAACACCACATCTGCTGCAGAGACTGTTAGAAAATAAAAAATCTGGTCTGCACGAGAAAGTTCAGAAACTCCAGCAAGAGCTCCAGAATTTTGAAAGTGTGGAGGGCAGACATGAGAAATGTCCACTAATTGCTGTGCTGAGACAAGACACTGAAGGGCTGGACAACAAGCCCCAAGACAAGACAGGCAGGGCTGAAGACATCGATGTCAAGGAAAGGAAGGAGGAGGACGTGAGTTTAGAGTGTCCTGCTGCACACTGAGGAGGAGGAGCAGGCCCAGCAGTCCCTCTCGGCGGAACTAGGGCTGACAGGAGATGAGCGGGAAGTACAGCTGGAAGCCATATATCACACCTACATATGAAAAAGGAATAAAGTCTGATCTAATGATGCTCATTTGGTGTTTGGGTTCCTTTTATGTCTATGTTCTGATGAATGGCCATTGGTGGTTACAGTGGCTGAGGGTGAATGGTAAATCATTTTGAGTCTTGAGGCTTTGTAATTAAATGATTCCTCAAAGCCAAATCTTTCTAATTTAGTTAACGGAAAAATCCGCTCTCAAAGGTTTTATTCTGCATCCAAGGCAGCTATGATGGTCGCTGCATGTTGTGATGGTGAATAATGCATGAAGTTATACAGTTGGGTTTTTTTATTATTGTGGATAAAGTGACTTTTTCTGTTTTTCCTCTGTTGAACGTTCAATATTTTAGGCTTTGATATTGTTTTTGTTCCAGTTCAGCTCCTTGTTCCTTTTTCCTTTCTTTCTTTCTTTTCTTTTTATAAAAGGAAAATGAACTTGTTTTTCCTCTTAACGTTGCCGTTCCTGTTTCCTACAGAAGAATTGGTGACGACTTTGGAAAATCATTTATTTCCAGGAAGGATGCCCACTTTTTTCTGAGTAGACTTTAACCTCCAAACTCAGGGTGTCCGAGGATAGTCGTGTTAAAGCGCCATCTGACGGTGGGTTTACGCAGACTGGTGAAAATACCTGGACCTCTTTTTGTGTGTTGCTGTGAGTCGGAATATGTGTGTGCGTGTCTAACGGTGCTGAAGGAGGGTTGAGCGTGCGTTTGCAGCTGAGGTGTCACGTCCTCATCTCGGCGGCCCGCATCTGTCCACGTGTTTAATCGGTGCAGTGGAATTGTTGCTGTTTTTTCCTTCCCTCGACTGTTTTTGGACTGGTTTGGGCGTTTGTGCCTTTGTAAAAAATTCCAGTGGAAATCAAACGTGTAAGTCGTTCCTTGCTGTCTTGTCGGTGACCTAGTTCTTTATGAGTGCTCCAACTTGGCTCTGATCGGAAGCGCTCGGTTGTCCCAGATGTTTGCACGGTGGAATGTGATGTTGACGGTCTCTGCTGCAACTTTGAGCTGTCTAGTCGTGGATTTCTTTACTGATTTTGGGGTGATGGTCGTCTTTCATTTGTAAACTGGTTGTAAACCGTGGCTTCTGTTGCTGGTCAACAGCTTCTTCTCTTTCGTCGTTTTGTTTTTGGTCCTAACAGAGGTGGACTTACGTGTTGACGAAGTGTTGTAGTGATTTGTTTTACCAAAAAGAAAGAGCTTCCCAAAGCTGACACTAGATGTCCTCCAGCCGTCACTGGATATGATTGCTGTGCTGGAGCTTGAACACGCATATAGTTGCTTATTTCGGTTTTCAGCGTTGATCACCTGATAGTGTTGGTCTGAAGGGTTCGTACGCTCTTCTGCTCCATCAGTTTGGGGAAAAAACATATTTTGATGGATGCAGCTCACCAGCCACTTCACTTCATATCGTCCAATGTCTCATTTGTTAGGGGAAGTGGGGAGCCATCATCTACTGTGTTCTCTCTGAGTTCCCTGTAACCGACGCTCAATAATACTGTAGTCTGTTGTGACTGTTTGCTAAATCGGGGGGTGTTCAGTGACTTGTAGATGCTGGATGAACATCGAATATGCCATGACATGACTCAGATTGCTTGTAAAGGTGAATAAGGACCACTGTCATGTGGCTTTGACATGTAGCAGACCTTACACAACTCTGCGGCCTTACTGAGCTGACTTTGACTGGAGCAGTGAGCAGTAGATGGATGTGGGCGTAGAGGTCGTCGCCCCGTCGCAGCAGCGCGGCTTTTGGTTCTTCTTGAGGTCGATGTCATGACGGTAACTCATGATGTTGTAGCCAAACGCTTTTTCGCCATCGCTCAGAATTTGCACGGGAGCGCACGCGTATGACTGCACGCACATGTTCGCGGTTAGACTAGCCCTGTTTGACTTTGTTTGAAGACCTGGTGAAAGCGCAAACATTGTATTCAAGAGATGACAAAGACGGTTCATTTCAGTTTCGCTGCGCGCGCTCCCGCCCACTTTCAGCGCTTCTCGTTTCGACAGAGGCACAGTGGTGCGCTTTTACGCACGGACCCAGTGACACTGTGGATGAGAGCAGAGTGCCATGAAGACGTTTGAGCGTTTTGCTGTCACCCTTGCAAGATGATCCTGTTGCCTGGTCTGCTGTTCATCCTCTTGAGGGAACCGGTTCGGTGCCTGGAAGCGGGTGAAGGCTTTGTTGTTTTTGAGGGAGACATCCGCCAATTCGCCGTGGCCACCGACACGGTTTACGTCGCTACAGAGGAGAGGCTGTACCAGCTGAACCACGACCTGACGCCTGTCCAGAATGTGACCCAGAGAGGAATCCTGAAGGGTGGGCCGATCGAAGCGCAGTTTCGCCGTATTTCTGCGACAGATAAGTGGAACGCAACTCTCAGTGTCAACATATTGTTGCCGTTTGTTGAAAATGGCACTCTGATCAGCTGCGGTTTGACCAACAACGAGTGCGGTTACTGCGAGGTGCTGGACCTGAAGGACATTTCAAATGTGCTGTACAAGGAGGACATCCAGGTGGGTCCACCTTGGCGCAACAGCGCGTCCGTCAGCTTTCTGGTCAACGTGGAGCAGACAAGTACAGAGACTTACATTTTGACTGGCATACAGCTGCTCGAAGGCATCTCTACAAAGACCAGCTGCTCCGCCGGATCTGAAGCGGTCAGCCTTCATAATACGAATAACAATCAGAAAGGATCTATATTCTCAAACCGTGGCGACTACTCTCATCCTGCGATTTCACGTGAAGGCAATGTGGACTTTGTGGATGGATTTCAGATTGGTTTAATCATTTATCTTTTCTCCAACTTGCCCTCGGGGGACAAAAGCAACAGAGTACGTCTCCTTTGGCTTGAAGGCAAAACAGGCAAACCCCAGACTCTGAAGTCGCTGAGGGGCGCGACCCTCCGTATCTCTGATGGGGGTGAAGGCAGCAGACTCCTGGCCTCCTCGGTGATCCCTGGTGGGTCGGGAGCTGTGCTGTGGAGCGGAGTGTTCAGTGTGGACGGAGGTCAAACCGAGACAGAACTGGCAGTGTTCGACATCAGCCTTGACCCTACCATAGACACCGATATGGATCCGGACTTCTTCAGCGTCCGCACGGACAAGCCAAAACCGACGGTGGGTCGCTGTATTGTAAATACACCACCTGTTACAGCAGTTTCATCTCTGGCCATAAAGCATCTACAGGCTCTAACAAGCTGGGAGCAAATGTTAAAATAACATAAGAGTTTGAGAATCAATGCTCTTTTTAATCAGTTTTACCACCAGGGAAGTTGTCTCAAACATTTCCAATATGTAAATTAACGCAACGATAAGGAGTCAGGGTTATTTCCAAGTGCAGTTTGGTCTGCCAGTGGTTGCATATTTGAGGAAGGAACTAGGTTTTGCTGACTGATAGTTGGCTTGTTTTGTTTTTTTTTACCACAAGTATTTTTTGATTGAGCAGTAATAGTTGAGATACATTCCACTGATACAGATATAGATACTTGGCTTATTACGTAATCAAAGAAAAACCTATCATCCAAAAAAGTCTTTAAATGGTGAGAAGTCTGTTTATGAGGTTCCTACATTGACAGATATAGATAGCCATACTGTACAGGATGAATGAACATGACTCACTTTAAGTACACAATGCAGTTAATTGAGCTTTTAGGCTATTTCAAGTACCTGCAATACTTCAAAGCTCTGCTCTGTTGACCATTTGTCCGTTTGTGTTACACAGCCAAAGACACTGATGCCAAAGATGGTGCTCTTCAGGCAGAACTACATGACCTCAGTGGTGGCAGTGAGGCACAAAGCCTGGATGGTTTTCTTCATTGGGACAGGAGATGGGCAGCTCATTAAGGTGCGTATGAAAAGTGATATGCATCTTTTGTTTGCTAAGAATCAGTCATTCAGCAACACAGGTGACAGCATGCATCAAGGGTGCATCAGAAATGGATTTTTCACTACCCAATTGGCAGCGTCATACTATGCACTTTGTAAAATTGAATGGCAGTGTTTTATAATGAAAGGAAGGAAGATGCTCAGTAGGAAGGAAGACACTCTAAAATGCTTCCATTACAACTTCCAACAAATTGCAGGCATAATGTGATTTTATTTGTTGTGCGAGAGTGCAGAAGCCGTCGGCAAATTGTCATTTTAGCTTTGGAACTCGTCTAGTGGGGCCTGAAAAATAACATCCAATTTCTTGCATCGCTTTTGGTTCATATTGACCATCTCCCTCTCACTCCTTTGTTATTTCCTCTGCCAACTCATCCATCACATCATCCTCTGTCCTCTTTCCATCTCCTTTATACGACAACTGACTGCATAGTCCATTACGCTGTGCACACTCGCTCGCATGATTAACGACTTGGACATAAGTCTGGGAGCACTTCACATTAACACTCTGCTCGACACAATGGGCTCTTTCATGCTCAGTTTACTTTAACAAGTCTTCATAAAACCTTTAGTGTATTTCTAACAGCTGTGCAGAAGGAGAGAACAGAGAAAAGCGGCTTTTCTACTGAGTCACAGGCAAATGTCACACATAAAGGAAGACAGCTGATAGCTTGTAGAAAATGTGTTGAAATAAGGGGAATCTACTTGTGAGGCGATGGGGACATGCTGTAGCTGTAATACCTATGATTAACTGAAACACAAACAGGGACGATGCAAGCTAATGGTTGTGAGCATTTAAGTGGTTGTGGTCATGTTTTAGACCCACCAAATTCTGTTTGTTTAGCATTATTTGTCCATTATGCCCGAGCCTGATGCTTCAACAAAAGGCATTGAACAATTGACTGACCGGCGAGTCAGACACTGCAGAAGGAGACATCACCGTGTCACTTCTGCTTAAACGTTTACCCTGAGCAGCACCAAAGAAGTTTGCAACACATCCTGTGTCCTCATAAGTGCTAAAATGGGGCAATGCCACAACAGTGTCCCCACTAGACCTGAAAGGCACCAGTGGATTGAGGTTTTCCTCAACAAGCTTGATGCTTGTGGTTATCAGCTAGTGGCTTGACCTCTAAGAGATGCCTGAGCAGCTGACATACCAGGAAATATAGCGAGCTTCTACAGAATCACCACAGCCATTGATCGCAGTAGCAAATAATTTCCCCATTATTTTTCCGCATAGGTCTTGTCTAATAGACTGGTGCATAATACCCTTTGTTTCATTCTGTTATAATGAGTTCATAAAGACACTCACGTATGCAAATGTTTTTGGCAGAGTGGAGTATTAGTTGTACTGTTTGTCAGAAGCAGGGGTAATGTCCTTTACTGGGACAAAGACAAGAGGTAAGACAAGGACAATTAAGGCGATATTATGAAGCCTTGTATCTGGGTATAAAAATGACTTAGGTTACCTGGTTAGCAAAGTTCAAGTTAGCCATTCTAGCAGCAGCTCTTCCATCATCAGTGCCACACTCTAAAATGAATGAAAATAGATGAGTAGTTCCCTCTTTCTTGTTCTAGTTTGACTGTTAGCTCATGCACAAACTTTTTTTAATATATCCACCCATTAATCCTTAATCTTTGATTATCATTCTCGCACAAACATAACAACGCTACATTCTTGTTGTCAGCTTGCTGTGGACAAGAACTATCACACATACTGTCCCAGGGTGCTCTACAGGGCCAATGACGACCGCCAAGTGTTTCCCAACATGCGTCTGGATCAAGTGGATCATAAACACATCTATGTGCCATTTCAAAAACAGGTAGGTGTGGATACGCTGAATTTTATTACCACAATGTCATATGTGCCTATCCTGCATTTTAAAGTGTTGTTACGTTGCTTTGTTTGTGTTTTCATTCTAGATTAGGCGTGTGCTCGTGTCAACCTGCAGCGCATACACAAATGTGCAGGACTGTTGGTCTGCACAGGATCCATACTGTGTCTGGTGCGGCTCTTCAAGCAGGTCAGTGAAACAGCGTCTGCAGCTGACACCTTCAAACGATCCTAAACTTGGCTAAAATGTCATTTTCTTTCAATAGCTGCACATTTGAAGATGAGTGCCAAGATTCAGACTGGTTATCCATTCCTGATGATTCTCAACAGGAAATGGTTTCCTACAGAGTTATGAAGAACAGCACTGACCAGGTACAGACTACATACAAGTTTTGACTACAATCAGTTGTGACTGTCAGTTTTTTTTAATGCTCACATCCCTTCCTCTGTCAGATCACGTTAAACATCCAGACACACCTGACTGTGGGCCAGAAGGCGCGAGCTAACTTCGCCTGTCAATTCTCTGGAAGTTCCAGTGAGCTTTGTAGCAGGGAAAGTCCTCCTCCACAGTTCCCACAATGCACCTGCATCCTTACAAAGAGCACACTTCCTGCTGAAGGTCAGTGACTTTTGATAAATAGAATAATTCAGTGAATTAAATACCTGACAATTAAGGACCTTCATCAGATAAAAATGTTGACAAATCTGTGTCATATTGTTATATCAAATGTGCATTGCTGAAATTGTCGTCAAGACTCTGACTCACTCTTTCATGTAACAGGCCTCAGTGTCTCAGTTAGGATTAGACTTGGGACGACGCATTTGTTGGAAACATTGAACATATACAACTGCACTGATATCAGGGGACCACCAACTTCAGTCCTGTAAGTCCATTACTATTTTCAAGATGTCAAAGTAGACATAACTTCTGAGATAAATGCATGTGCAGTATTACTATCTTCTGGTCTCTGTGGTTGAGTGTTATCACCAACAATATTTTCTCTTCAGGTGTCGGCAGTGTATCAAGGTTGGATGTGGCTGGAGCACCAGCGGCTGTTCCTGGGCCAATCAAGGAACGAGGAATGTAAGATTTTACCTGTTTATCTGACATAAGCTTTTCCATAATGTTAGCTCAGGCTAGCTGTTTTCTGCTGTTTCCAGGTTCTTAGCTCGGCAAATGTTAGCCAAAATAGGTCCTGAATTAGCTCTTACTTAATAGTGCCTTTACAGTGGATGTCATGTAACATGCTGGATGTCCTCCTCCTGCAGGACAGTGTTTGTGAAACGGTGGAGTCAGGCATGAACTTTTCTGTGAGTCTGAACCTCTCCTCTCGCACACACTCTTCCTCTGATGCTCACCTCATTCACAGTCAGTCGAGGTTGAAACATCAGCAGAAGGTAACTGATGACAACAACTGATGATCTCTGTGTGTGTTTACCGTCAGAGACCAGAGATCTCCTCCATCTCTCCCGATGTCGTGTCTTTCTACGGCAGAAACCATGCACTGTTGTCTGGTCGTAACCTCGGTGGCGTGACGGGAGTGAGGATCCAGACAGACATGGACTGCAAGCCGCAAGAGTGAGTCAAGTTATGGCCAGCGAAGATTATACTTACACTATAAATGATATTTCAGAGACAGCAGTTGGTACATGGAGACGCCACTCATGTTATGAATTGACATACTCTGCTGTTCATTTTGCCCAGTTTTTAATGTCAATTTGAAACTAAAGCTGATGGTGCTTCTGCTTTAGGGGTTGAGGAATTTAAAAATAAATCAAACAGTAGTGTTATCTTATGGATGTGCTAAGCTTATGAAACGCCATCTTGTTAGATGCTGAGGCAGAGTTTGTTGCTGAGCTTCAGGTTTTCTGCATATTGCTGTTATTATGTTCTTAGAACAAGTCCCCTCTGCAACAAAAGCAAGTCCTGATTCTGGTCCTGGTTCTGATACTGGTTTCTCTCCATTGGCTCTGGTCAGATCTCCTGTATGGAACAACACTGGCATGAGTCTGACATTCCACATTCCCAGCGCCGATAACAAAGGTGTGGTCAAAGTGTGTGTTCTCCTCCCAGACGGTAGTTGCCATGGCTTCGCTAATATCACCTACCGCTCATCACCATCCTGCACTGACATTGCACCAAGCAGCACCTGGATCAGGTACGACTGGATGTGGCATTTTTACACTCCAAATGCATCTGATTTTTGCTCTCGACAGCACTGTCAACACTGAAAGCTTTCAAAAGGGCAGTGAAAACTTTAGTATGCTATTTTGGGATCTGCCCCAGTGCTTTGTCACGAAATTCAATCTAGACTTATTCTAGGAAACAGTGTTGGTAACTGAGTAACAGTTACGGACTGAGGGTCATTTTATGGAGAAAGATGGCCACTTCCCAAAAGCAATTTCGCTCACTATTAGATCACTTCCTTTTTAGTTGTTGCCGCTGAAAGTGCCACTTCTGCTTTTGTGTTTTGCTCCTTAACAAGCAATGCTGTTAAAAGACAAAACAGTGAAGATACTTTAGAGTTTAATAACAATTTATTTCCATTTAGATGGATCATAGTACACATAAAAAAAGAAAAATCCCTGAACCACAGGAATGAATTTGTCACCATTATGTTTAATAAAGAGGCAGCAGAGTATTGCCAGCTTAACGCTGAACATGAGCGTACACCGCTGCTTGTCACAGTACATTTTCGGAGGGGCCATCACTGGTTGAACCATGTTAAAGGAGTCACAGAAAATGCATTTTACTGTGCACGCTGGCGTTGCACAGAAACATTAGTGTCCAGCATTGTGGTTTATCACTCACGTCCATCAGTAAGCGTGCACAGCTTCCCAATGCACACATCCTGCATAGTGTGCAGCATGTCTTGTTTTTGCCCTGCTAGCTGCAGAGCCTAAGAATGGTGATAACAAACTTTCCTCTATGTTAGCTACACTTCTTTTAATATTCTACAACTAGCCACATTTTCAGGACGGTTTTTGTTTTGTCTCATTGTATTATGGGGTGTAGTGAACAGGGTCTGCCTCTGTATTCAAGTGGTAGCCACAGATGTGTTTTTGCCATCATGTTAGCCCGTCATTGTAAGAGCAGGATTTCTCAGGTATCAAATGTGTATTTGTTTCCTCTTCTCTGATTGGCTGCTCTGCTCTGTGTCCTGTAGTGGGATGAGGAAGATCACGCTCTTTGGATCCCACCTGGAGTTTGTGGAAGGAGTCATACACAACCACGCCCTGCAGGATGTCAGACTTCCCACAAACAGCAGCTATCAGGTGGTACTGCAGTCAGGCACAGTGTATCGTTATCTCACATTAATTATGTCACATGTTACTGCACTACAGTATATTAGCACATTATATCACATCATGCCAAATTATATTTAGACTATCTTCTGGAAACCATGTCATATTCTAGTATTATGTTATGTAACATTATGTTGTGCTAGCATATTTTGTTATTTTACATCAACCAGTGTTACTTTCATCAGGTCCCATTACACTGCTAAGTTTATGATGTAATCACCATCACGCATGATGTTATGTATAACGCAGAATGTTTTTTAATTCTCTGCAGAGTCTCATTTATGACACACCTGCAGCTGAAAATATTGGGAGTTTCAAAAGTGGTGTGTTACTGAAAGTAGTTAATACAACCTTGGGCTGCTCCTCAATGATAACCTACTATCCAGACCCCGAGTTCACCAACTTCACAGCCACAAGGACGGGGAACGACGTCCGCATCACCATAGAGGTAATGCATAAGATTTTAGCGCACAAGCACAAGTTTAGGAGATGAATACATAAAGGTTAGCATTTGTTTCTGTTGTCATGTTAGAAAAAGGCGGACAAACTGGAGATGACCACAGATGAGGTGTCAGTGTGGGGCATTCAGGAAGGAAAACAATATGTCTGCGTCATGGAAGGCAAAGAAACCAGTAAAGAGACAGAGTTTTTCATCTGTGAGATTCGAATGACACCTGGTGCTACATTTCAGCAGTTAATGGTAAATATCTCAGCCATGCTACGCCACGCTGGACAACAGAGAAATAAAATGTGATGTTTGAGTAGTGAACTTCTAGTGTGATTCTTGCTTTTTCACAGATCAAGTATGGAGACAAGACAGTAATGCTGGAGCTCAAATCTGGTCTGTCCCTTCTGATACTGCTTGTCCTGCTGCTGATACCCTGCATTATTGTCTGTACGTACACAAAGTAGAGTCGAGTGCTTCAACCCATTCTGGTCCACCACCAGCCTTTTTTAATTTGCAAAATTCTGTTTGTCTGCTTGGTTTTGTCCTTCAGTGGTGGCAATCGTCTATCGAAGCAAGCAGAAGAAGCTCACTGCTCAGATGAACAAGCGTATGGAAGACCTGGAGCTCGACATTAGGAATGACATTAGACAAGGTTGGCCTCAACACTTACTGGATGGATAAGATATCTGCTCATTCATGTTCCCCTCATGGTGACATGCAGTAAATTTAATCTCTTAAAGGTGAACTCTTAACATCAAAGCCTGTTGACAGGTTTTGTGGAGTGCCGCTGCATATGCGAAACAAGTTGCATGAAGCCTTTTGTGGCTCCAGAGGGAGCAGCTTTAAGTCTGATAAATATCCTCAAGTGATGTCACTCGAGTCAGCGTCAGTTGGAGCTGAAGACTCCAAGTTTGAAAGAAGTGAGCTTTCCAGACCTCTGGAGCCCACTCCCTTTTCTGCTTGAGGCTACATTAGCAACTACTAGCACAACACACCCAAATCTCAGTTGCATGGTGGGTAATGTAGGCACCAGTTTTATGAAATATGTGTGGAATAAAAAAGATGATATCTGTGGTTCTCCTGCATCAAATTTGTACCCTGTACTGTCCATTGTTAGTCTGACAATGTTATCGGAGTGCAATGCCAAATCAGTGGCATACTTAATTTCACTCGGTCAAAATTTGAATCGTCCAGTGCTTTGGTTTATGGCAAAATACCTGCAAAGCTAATGACTTTCCCACCAGCCTCTGCTGTATTTCTTACTGTATTTTAAGTACAGCTTCACAGAGCTGCAAGCATAGCAATCACAAACTGTGGAAACTGCATCTGATCGTGCTCGATAAATAATTCAGCCTTATTATGGACTCACCCATGTTTAACCACTGCACTATCTACAGTTATCTAAACCTCAACACGCTCCACATGTGGTTCAGTTTTAGAGTGTGCTCTGTAGTTGTTCCTTTTTCTAATGTGATACTTGAAACACTAATGCAGTTGATGTTAAAAGAGAAGCGTTCACATATATGCTCACATACTGAGGCAATGCCTCATTCGCAGCAAGTTTTGGGCCTGCACAGGGGGAAGAACAGTTGGGTCGTTGCAGGACCACTACTCACTCAGCCACCCATTTTCACGATCTCTTCTTATGTGAGACGTGCAAACTGGTGCTTGCTTAACAATTTCTCATTTACGTGTGGCACTATAGAGAAATTCATATAATCTGCTTTGTCTTGTGTACTGTTTTTCTGGATAAAACATGGGTGTTTAAAGTGCTTTCTCCAGCCCTGCCAGATGAGATTTGGTGTCACTCGACACACACATGGCTCTATAGTCCATAAAAGAGGCCTCTCTTGCCTGTCCTTCGCAGGTTTTGTGGATCTGCAGACGGAGAAAGCTGACCTGATGGAAAATGTTGGAGCGATTCCTTTCCTGGACTACAAGCACTTTGCCTCCAGAATCTTTTTTCCTGAGGTACAGTGGGGCTGGAAAGGCAGCAAAATGTTCACGCCTGACAAACTGATATGTCAAAGCTACCTTTTTGTTCCTGTCTTTCAGAATGACTATTTGATGACATCTTGTATGAAAGACATCAGCCAGGTAAGGCTTGACGCTAACCGCTGTTGATGTTGGCAGCATTTACTGTACCACTGTTACTCTGTCAGTGATGTGCTGTTGTATCTGACCTGAAATCAGGATGCGGTGCAGGTTCAGCTCGACGAGTGTTGCCAGGGCTTGGCCAGGCTGATCCAGGACCAGCTCTTCCTCACATCTATGGTGCACGCCCTGGAAGAGCAGAAGAGCTTCAACATCAAAGACAAGTCAGTTTGTGATGCTTCACTTCACTCATACAGCGTGATGATTAAAAGGCAGCTTAAGTCTGTTTGATCGTCAAGCGTCTGCTCTCACTGGTTTTCCGCTCGGAAAACATCTGCACTGTCCTCTGTTCTCTATCTCTGTCTGCTGTTCTTTTGTGGTCTGCTGTTTGCCACGCACTTTATTTCTGTCTGCGCTTGTCTATTCGATTATCTTCAGCTTCGGTTTTCTAGTCTGCTCTTCTGTTAGTGTTCTATTCATTCTTCACCTCCACTTTAATCTGCCTGATTAATTGAATAATAGTTGAGTCTGCTAAGCTGTTTTCTTCTCTTGCACATTGCTCTTATCTCTCTCTGGTCTGCTACACTATATTTTTCTGCTCTGCATTGAGCTGTGCTTGAGTCCTGGGTTCTTGCCGACTTCCAGCTCCTCACCTTTACCCGCTCTCCTCTAGGTGTGCGCTGGCATCATTACTGACGGTAGCGCTCCACAACAAGTTGTCGTACCTGACGGAGGTAATGGAGGCTCTGCTGAGGGCTCTGATGCAGCAGAACAGCAACACTCAGCCCAAACTGCTGCTGCGTCGCACCGAGTCCACTGTGGAGAAGCTGCTGACCAACTGGATGTCCATCTGCCTGTACGGCTTCCTCCGGGTCAGTTGCTCTTACGTCTCTTTTGCAACACCGATTCCAAAAAAGTTGGGCCGCTGTGTGAAACATGAATAAAACAGAATGTGGTAGTTGGATAATCCTTTCTGACTAATGCTCAGTTGGAAACAACACAAAGGAAATATGTTTGCAAGCGGCTGGTCCACCACTTTGGGCCAGACTGAAGCATCTCTCTACAGCTATTGGATGCATTGCCAAAAAAATTGGTGCAAACGTGAATTAACTTAAATTATGCGGTAACTTTTCGTGTAGCGCCACCATCAGGTCAACATTTTTATTTCTCCAAAATTATGATTTATGACCAAATATCTGCAAAACTTATGTCATTCCTATCAGCCACTACTGTACTGTCGAAACACTGGTGAAGCGTCTATGTCGACAGAACACAGTGTGTGAAATAAACTAGAGAACGTTCTGTGGAGCTAAAGAAAAGACCATAAAATTACACCATACGAATAATGCACAAGAATCCAAGTGTTGAAACCAAATGACTTTACAGGTTATGCAATACACGTGCATTTGGGGAAAGTCTTCGCTGAGGCTGTTTTTACCAACTGGCACATTCAATAACTGAAGAGAACTGTGTCCGGATAAACCTTTAGTGCCAAGCTATGTCATGACCTATTTGACCTTTGATTGTTCAGTCCTTCATATTTGTGATCTCACAGAAACTAGAGGAGTTACCTCAGCCATTTGATAAACACATCCTATCCTCTCTGAACCTCCTCTGCCCACACCACCGTGGCTCTGCACATTAGTTCTGAACAGCTCTCACCCTCTCAGAGGAGTTTTTCATGTTACCTAAATGTGTATACATTTCACAGTTTATATTTACTGTAGCTAAGTATATTTACTTAGCTGTGCTACACTTTAGTCTGGCAGCATCTATCATCCAGTTTTGGTTTACAAGCCCTGCCACATTTGTTACTGATGGTGTAAACCAGAATGAACACAATACTAAAATCCATCCATCCACTTTCTATGCTGCTTATCCCTTTCGGGGTCGCGGGGGGGCCGGAGCCTATCTCGGCTGTCAATGGGCGGGGGGCGGGGTACACCCTGGACCGGTCGCCAGCCGATCGCACACAACCATTCACACTCACACAGAAAGGCCCGACCCGAGAATCGAACCAGCGACCTTCTTGCTGTGAGGCACGCACACTACCTGCTACGCCACAGTGCAGCCAATACTAAAATACACAAGCTAAATTTGCTTCAGAAAGTTCAGCGCAAAGTCTCTGCAGCATCTGAGCCTCATTTGGCCAACCGGCTTCTTGTGTCTAATTTTGTGTAGGAAAGTGTCGGCCAGCACCTGTTCTTGATGGTGAGCGCTCTCAGGCAGCAGACTGCAAAAGGACCTGTGGACTGTGTGACCGAGAAAGCTCTGTACACACTCAGCGAGGACTGGCTGCTGTGGCAGGCTCAAGACTTCAGCTCCCTGGTATACACACACACACACACGCACACTTTACATCTCAGGACATTTGCACACTTCAGCCAATTACTTGAGTCCAAACAGGAGGTCATTTCATGTGCGGTTTACTTACTCCACACAAATGGAATAAGACAAACTCTGTGTCAGTCCATCAGACATTTAGTCAGTTCAGCTTGTACTTGTGGAAGCAATTATTAACACTTCCCAATTCTTAGTTCTGTTTTTGGCCTGCTAGTTTGAACTCAGTGCTTTGTCTAATAATGAAATATTTACAAAGTACCCCCAATCTACAAAAAAAAAAGATGATAAATTTACAAACTGTGGGTCATTTTTCCCCCTGTCTGAATTTGTATGAGCACTCTCAGGTTGGAGAATTAGCTTGTCAAGACAACATCCTCATCGTGTGTATATGAAGGTTGTTTGCCTCATTGCAAGTACAAGAGACAGTGTCAGTGCACAGCAGTTACTGTACTGAACCACTTCCTCTTCCATGTACTTTAAGGCCCTTTTGAACATGCAAAGCAGTACAAAGTAGTACAGCTTTAAAAAGCTTAACACGGCTGTATTTACTGAATGTTGAAAAACTAATTTCCAGGATGCTGCACAGCGGAGAAGTTCTGTAATATTTCCTGTAACACCCTGACAAAAATATACATCAGGTGACTCAACACATTGCTTAATAAACAGGGATTTGGTTGAGCTAAATTTAATTTATTCGACTGTAGAAATATCAAGCAGAGTTAACAGCGACCTGTTACTGGTTTGTGTTTAGGACAGTTTCTAAGCACTTGGCAACACGTGTGAAACTGAAAAGCGGTGCCACCTCATGCTGCTGGCAGGAAATATCTGATCTGTTTGCCGTCAAACGTGAGACTGAAAATGAGAATGAAAGATGTTGGTTTACAGCAAGGGATGTGTTCAGGGAAATAAATGCTGAGAAAGGCTCGGGTCGATCAACACGCTGTCTTTAGTATGTGGAGATGTGCACATTGTGGAAGTTTTTTTACCGGACGCTTGCTCAATCATTGGCGTTTATCCTTAAGAGAGGAAAAAAACAGCCAATAGCCAGTTTTCTGCTCATTCATTCACATTAACGTACTGCTTCTGATGAAGAGAAACCCTAAAATGCATTGAATTTTAACGTGTGACAGAACCTGTTTAAGGAAGCAACTCCTCTCTATCAGATTCTTAACAAAAATACCTAATTCAAGGAAGTGGAACGTCTCAGCATTTCTCAGATTAAACACATCAATGAGCCCACATACTTTATGAAAAAGCTTTCTCTGAAAACACCCTGATCCAGAGAGACAGATAGAGGTTCATGAGATGAGATGCAGATACAGATACAGGGATGCTAGTCTTAATATAGCAGTAATAGTAATATTTACATGGAAATTTAAGTGGGAAAAATGCAGATGTAGGGGGGCTATTTCAGGCCCCATTCAGAACAGCACGGTTCAGTGTAGGTCAGACACAGCTGGCGACGGAGTTGGCATGCAAAGAGACCTGAAACTGAAGCAGAATCTGATGTTGTTCTTGCATCATCAAAGTCTTTGCAATTGTGTGGGTTTCACAGTGAAGCGTGTCTCATATGACAGCCTCAAATGTGGGTTAAAGGTGCATTCAGTAAATCCGATTCACACATATGTCTCATGAAGCACATGGGACGGCGTGTAGACAGCGTATATACCAAAGTTACTGCGAAAAGCAACATTTAAGATGAAGTATGTTAAATCATCACATTATGTGTCTGTTTATTGTCTACCATGCAGTTTTTATGTTGGACTGTCTCACTCGTTTCATGCTTTTTATCCTTAATTATCATAAGATTTTTTATTCATTACTGAGCTTTTATTACTAGCTCTGAGTAACTTCATGTTTTAAACTTAAATTTCCACAATTAAAACGTTTTCTTTGTATCCAGACAAAAAAAAATAAATTACCCCCACACAGTCCTGAAGAAGATGAGTTTTGGGGTGTTAAACGCTGAATTAATAATACTTAAAGATGCTTTTTTTCCATCAGTCAGACATTTACAGTATGGGACATGTCTGAACAAGTGCTAACTGCGAATATTTAATGTTATTTAGATTTCAGCGTTATTAATGACAAAGATGTATCTAAATTTTTCCAGCACTCGCCTCTGATGTAACTCTTGACTCTGCTGCACCATCAGTTCTGTGTTCCCTCTTCTTTTACACTTCCTTCTCTCTGCTGCTACAGTGACCCGACCCACAGCAGTCACGAACGTTTTATCTAGTCTAACAAACCACCGTCTCACTTCTCTGCCCATTAGCCGGCGCATGCATTCGCCTCAGAACTGCAAAGAGGAAATAAGATGGAGTCTGATGATGCATTAACTCATGCAGCACTGCTGTGAAAGCCTTTCATTAACCACACCTCACCTCAAGGATCTATGATGGATTATAATATGAAACAGTTGTCGTTTCAGTGCTTCTATTTGCATGATGGGAAAACTGAGGTTAACGCTGGTGGTTATTTAGGTGGTTTCTGACAAGCAGGAATGCAAGTTTGGCAAGCTTTTAGTCACCAATCACAAGTGCAATCTAGCATAGATTCTGCAGTCTGATTGTCTCAGAGCAGCAAGTAAGCTACTGATGAAATTCAGAGACAGTTGCTTTACTTCTGGCTGGATACAAAGATGGTGTAACAGTCATTTTTGTCTCTATGCCGTGGACAGAAGCTGAAGGTGCTGTTTGCAGTGGGCAGCGACGGAGAGGTCAGCGAGCCTCTGGAGGTCAACGCTCTCAGCTGTGACACCGTAGAGCAGGTCAAAGAGAAGATCCTGTCCACCTTCAAGGCCAAGTTTGGTTTCCCCTACATCACCCCCCTGAGGGATGTCTGTATCGGTAAACAGCAGACCAGTCCTATGTCACTTCTACACTAAAATCAAAAGCAACAATGAACTGATCTGACTCGCAAGTCTGTGCATACAAAGCCTTTTCTCTTTGCCATAGAGCCTCTGATAAAAATAAAGAAATAGAAAATAGATATTTGTGACCTGTTAGTAAAGATTTCTCGCCCCCTTTTTCCCCACCAGAGTACGAGAAAGATGGATCGTTTGTTCCCCTCGAGGAAGTGGACGCGAGCTCGGAGGTTATCGGGGAGGTGACAATGCTCAACACACTCAAGCACTACAAGGTGAGAAATGGGAGTATTATAGAAACCACAGCCCCGGTCAACGTGAGGGCAGGGAGGCAGAGCTGACCCTGTATCAGTTGGCACAACTTCCCTCTTCTCACTATTAAGTATTATTATATAGCAGATAAGTGTGAATAACAAACCCCTCATTGGAAGTGATTCATATTTTCAACATCGACAGACTAGATCTAACAGGGAGGAAGACTCAAGTAGCAGCAAGAAGCAGTTGTTTTGAATTTAAGAACATCTGAAAGTTGACACGTACACACAGCAACACGGTAAGTGGTCTGTGAGGTGTCACACCGCAAAAGTCCAGCTTTCATTAAACGGATCACTTTCACAGTGTTGTCTGCGGGCTTGACTCAAAAAGGCACCTTTGCTTTCCCGACTATGAAACTTACATTGCTGCATACGTGTTGCTGTGGGAGGAAATCCTTGGAACTATTCTGGGGAGACGTGTGTTTCAATAAAACATGAATTGAGGCAATGTAAAGGAACGCTTTCTGATGCACCAACACCTGAATGCAGTTTAGACTCAAGTGTGTCTGGGGGATTTCTGTGGTGGCTGTGGTTTCCTTTTCCATACAAAGAATAAAAACAAGACAAAGGCCAAATGTGAAACTGACAGCATGGCTGATGTAAGTGGCAGGTGTTATTGAAAAAGCTATACAGCCACTTCAGAAAGGAGGCGATCTCGTAGCGGTTTGTTTCTGTGACCAAAAGGTGTGTTAACATTCTAGAAAAATTAGAGAAAATGTCATTTATTGACCTTTCTGTGTGTGTTGGGGGGGGGGGATTGCAGGTTCCTGATGGAGCGACAATCAAAGTGCTTTCTAGGAAAACTCATCCTCCTCTGAGCCCGCAGACAAGTGTGAAGGGTAAGAGCTGAGAGGGAAAACACTTAAAGGAATATTTTGGTGAAATACAGATTAGAAGATCAGTACAACTCGTGTGTGTGTGTGTGTGTGTGTGTGTGTGTGTGTGTGTGTGTGTGTGTGTGTGTGTTGTGTGCACTAATTACTGACATCGAGCCAGGAGGGGATTATCTCAGAAGAAACAGCCAGACTGGCTCAGTCCAAAGTTCAGAAATACTTCTAAAGCTTCATAAAGCTTGTCATATCCCACTGATCAAATGTTAAACTACTCCTTTAATTCAACTGAGAGAAAACCAGTTCATGGGTTTAGAGTGAATTGTTGATCACGCTCTATCAATACGTTAAAATGAGGTGCTGTCAACTGGACATTAGCTCAGAAACAGACTTCAGCTAACCATCTAGCCCACAGATAAATCTCAAAGCAGCATGTGGCAAAATAACAATAATCTCAACTCACGTTCCTCTCACTGTTTTTTTCTGAGCTTTCATGTTTTGACTTGACTGCTCTTGGGTGTTGCTGCCCTTCCTGCGCTGTGCCAAACATCAGCCGCACCCATATGACACTAAGAAGTAGTAAATGCCACAAAATGTCTGAACCATCTTTGAAAAAGCATATTACGTCTTTAATGAATCCATAACCACCTAACTAAATGCTGATGGCAGGAGGGCTGCAGCAGGATACTGTGGTATGAAAATAAATGGGTGTCATACCATCGATATTTGCTCATCTGCAGAATTCTACTGCTAATGGTCCCTGTTGATTTCTGTCCTTTAGATGATGAAAACTTCTCTGGAAAATACTTCCACTTGGTAAGAGACTGTGTGTGTGTGTTACGTTCATAAGACAGGACAGTTTTAATCAGCATGGACACAAAACCGAGGTTGACTGATGTAATGGTTCTTCTTAGATTGATCCTGATGTTGACGAGGACCAGAGAAAGAACCCAGAGAGGAAGAAGTTCAAGCTGAAGGAAGTTCACCTCACCAAGCTGCTGTCCACCAAGGCAAGAGGAATCGGTCGCAGTGCCTCCTTTTACTCACACACGCACCAACACGAGCAGAACTGATACCAGAATCTGTCTCCTCCACGGTTATTTTTACCACCAGCAGCAGTGTTTGTGCTCTAGAGAGAGTAACAAAAATGGCATGCTTCCTCTGCGTCTGCACAGCAGGCATAACACGAGCAGCGCGTTAGCAGAGCTGCCTCAGCGCTTCGTCTGTGTCCAAACAGGATGCGTTCAGGGACAGGATTGATTGGAGGTCATGTGTTTTACAGCCCGACGCTCAATCACTGAGGCCCTTTCATCACGTTCACCTTCATCTTCAGTTGAAATAAATACCTGCAGAACTCTGTAGTGTCAGAGGGAATTCAAGCTAAATCTGAATCTTTTGCTGCTTTCTGCCGTCAGCTGCTTTCACATGAGTGATCCAGTTTTTCTGGAAAGCTTTTTTTCCCGCTGTTCTGAACTACAAGAGACAGCAGAGTGACTTTACCTTGTTCTTTCTCTTCAAGGTGGCAGTGCATTCATTTGTGGAGAACCTGTTCAGATCCATCTGGGGGATGCCACACTGCAGAGCCCCGCACGCTATCAAATACTTCTTCGACTTCCTGGACGCTCAGGGGGACAACATGAAGATCAGCGACCCTGATGTGCTGCACATCTGGAAGACCAACAGGTACAGCGGTGCCATCAGAAGCTCTGTGGAAAGGAGGGATAGTCTAAACAAACAAGTCGGAACAAGTAAGATGTATCTGTGATGCTAGTGCAGATATGACCTGCTCATGTTTTCCTCTGTGGTATCTGTCCAATCACAGTCTGCCCCTGCGCTTCTGGGTCAACATCATGAAAAACCCTCAGTTTGTGTTCGACATGGAGAGGACTGCAAATCTGGACGGCTGCCTGAACGTCATCGCTCAGGCCTTCATGGACTCCTTTTCCCTTAGTGAGACCCAGCTGGGGAAGGTAAAGCCACGACAGGTGTCTCAAAATGTGTTAATGCAGGATGAAGTGCAGGAAGTCCAGTTTTCCTCTCTTTTGCAAAATCATGCATCTACCAGCAGGAGTTTTGCACCTATAAGTGTAAAAGTAGGCGTATTATTGTGTTCCAGCATACACCCACCAACAAGCTCCTCTATGCCAAAGACATTCCCAAGTTCAGACAGGAAGTAAAGGTTTACTACAAGCAGATCAGAGACCAGCCACCAATCACAGCCTCAGAATTCAGGGACTTCCTGCAGGAGGAGTCAAAGGTAAGGTCCATTTCAGCACAAGATACACAAGTGGCTCCGTGAAGACCAGCAGTGAGCAGATGAGCGTTGCTTTCATTTCAGAAACATGAGAACGAGTTCAACGAAGCTGCAGCTCTCAGAGAGATCTACAAATACATCCAGCAATACTTCACGCAGGTCAGTTCTCTCCATCTCCTCATGAACTCAGCACGTTTTCTTTGTGCCGTCATGGGCTTTCACGTTTAGTTTCAGATCAGTCGGGATGATTTTTAAATGGAGAATGAAACCCTCAGATACTGCCGAACTGTCTCGTGTCAGGGAAAAAAGGGCTTAGCTGTCTCGACTTTAAAGCTTTTGGACATTTATTTCTTGCTTTCTGAAGCCCCAGCTGGTGCAGCAGTGTGTTTGACAGCTCTGGGGTCAGCTTTACTGACGGCTCTTTGTTTCAACCCGGTTTAAAATGATTGTGCAGTCTAATCGAAGCAAACAGCTGATCTGTCATGCTACGTCATTATGCATTCCACAAATTCCCATCAAACAACATATTTGGAGATATTATGAAGGTTTTGTTTTGTCAAATTCTGTCACTTCCATCCAGCTTTTTAAGGAATTCGTATGAACATGCTTGGATCAAACCCTGTTGAATAAAATTAAGCATTCTTCTACAGTAATTAGCTTTTCTAAACCAACTTTTCTTTGGTTTAGTTTGATCACCAGGTGACAGTTGCATGATTTTGGATCTGATTTTGTCACAAAAAAAGAAATCCACAACCCAGAATGGAACTGGAAAACAAAATGTGGATTTTTCTTTTCATGCTGATGACAAATCATCAGGTGACAAACTTTGAGCTGTTGAGTCTCAGATGGCATCAGCAGCCACGCGTGACATCGCTTCTGAAACAGAGGAAATAAGATTTCAAACCTTTGCTTTGTGTATCGTATCTGTGTGTGTCGCTTCCTGTTCTGTCATTCAGAGTGGCACACATTTTCAAAACTCTTTTCCAGAGCAATAGTGAGACTGACTGGTTTTCACTATAGAGCTCTGCATTCTTGAATAAAGGTGACTAACAAAGCCTTACATGAAGTCTTCAAACAAGAGAGATTATCTACCAAGCTCAGAGACCTTTGTCTTACCATAGCTCTTCTGGGTACTTTTGCCTTTCCTACAGATCCAAGAGAAACTGGACCAAAACGGAGCCCCTACTGAGCTGAAGGAGCAACTACATCACGTGAAAAACATGTTTGATGGACTAAAGGGCTGCTCCTGGAACTGAGCTGCCATCCTTTCACTCCTATAGATGAACTATGAACGACCTGATGAGACGGACGGTCTCACGAAGCTGTTGGGAGAGGACCGAGGAGACTTCTGTCCGGTGTGCATCATCCCCTGCTACTGAGATGAGATGAGGGGTTAAGAAACTGTTTTCAGAGGAGCTGAGTCTGGGTTTCCTGCCCCAATGTGACAAAAACTGTTGGGAAATCTGAATTCTGGCATCTGAACTTTTGACAACACTGATGCCAGGCATGTATCAGTAGCATTTCTGAAAGGACACTCTTACTGAATGCAGTGTTGCTCTGTTATACTCAGGTTTCACAGTGAAAAACAACTGCTTCACTAACTGCTTAAAAAGGCCCAAAATACACAGACAAAGTCAAAAGCACAGATATATCAGAAAAAAGCTCATCTTTAAAACATTATGGTTTCAATACAATTCAAGTTTAACTTGTTGAACGACATCATAGCCTGTATAAATATTGTGCAGTTCACAGCCTGTAGTGTCTTAAACCTGTACCATCCACTCATCAGTATAAAAACTTTTTCCACAGTGGCTTCAGAGCAAATGTGTGTAAACAACAAGCATCTCGATACAAAATCAACCCCTGAGGATGTCATGGTCAATTAAACAAACAAAAAAAAAAGGTGCTGTGGTATTTCATATTACTGGTGTCTCAAAATTAGGAAGACATGCAAACACTGTCTGTCCATTTTTAGAAACACTGTTGGTGTCCTTGGTGTGACAGACGAGACGCCTTCTCGCTCTGTTTTTCAAACCGGAAGTAACGATGGTTAGAGGTCAGGCTGGGGTGTGAGGTCCCGGTCCCTCTGCACCAGAGATCCCAGTTCTTCCAGCTGCTGCTGCTGGGCGCTTTCCAGGTCCTCCAGCCTGCGACGGAGCAGAGACAGCTCCCTCTGATGCTGCTCCTCCTGCAAACAAGCAGAAGTGACGACGGCCTTACTAACAACGTTGTCGCTTCCCTTTATCGCTAGCTTGCTTTTCACACCATCCGCATTCATGTTCATTCACGCTTTCATCACCCTTTGGTTACTGTGAAACTGTTCTGCTTCTCCGGATTGTTCACGCAGTGTTTGGTAAGTGCTCAGATATGAGTGAGTGTCTCTCTGAGAGAGAGAGAGAGAGAGAGGGAGAGAGAGAGAGAGAGAGAGAGAGAGAGGTGGGAGATTTCATTTCCTCAAACACAAGCTATTTTCTGTCTCTGTGCCATTGCTGTTTTTTCTACTATTTTCACTGCCTTATCATCCATCTACAGTAAAGCCTGATGCAAATCATTCTGTTCACTGCTAGTTCTGCTCACTGGTATGTTGGAAAACGGTCCCTCAGACCCGAGGAGGAGGAACGGCGTGGGTGAGGAGGCCAGGAAGGCGGGGCCGGCGCTGTAGGGACCCTGGCCGCCCAACAGGAGGCGTCGAAACTCGTTGTGTCGTCGCTGCAGCTCCTTCAGCCGTCTGCTGAGTTGGGCTTGCTCCTCTGAGAAAGATGAACGTCTGGACAGGGGGGAGTTATAGTTTAGTTTTGGAATTAGACCATCATACATGCTAACTGCTAGCCAGATGTGACAGCGATGGAGCAGCCCCGTATCTGGCTCCCTTGTAGCCTCCGAGCTGGGGACAAAATCATCCACTTTGTGAGCAGTTGCAGGTTTCAGTTTGTTCACACGGTACCTCTTTTTCTACAAGAAACATCACATATGAGTGCTCAGGGAAAAAGTAACTCTGACCGCTGACAGAGCAGCTTGTGGCAGCGCAACTGTATAAGATGAGAGATCTGAAGTTTACTTCTTTGCTGCAGCAGCTTCCAGTTGCAGTTCCTCTATCTTGGCCTCCAGCAGCTGGATCTTATCCTGCAGTCTCTTCTCTCTGTTCTCTGTCTGCGTTTTCCTCTGTACCCCAAACACACACACAACACACACACACACACACACACACACACACACACACACACACACACACACACACACACACACACACACACACACACACACACACACACACACACACACACACACTAAAAATCAAGTCCCTCTTAACACCATTTCAATGTCACAACATGTAAAGACGCTGTAAGGAGCAGCAGTACCTTCTTCTGGGCCACCGCTGCCCTCTGCAGTTTCTCTTTGACCTGAGAGTATTTCTGCTGCAGCTCAGCGTCTCGCTCCTGCAGCTTGTGCTTCTCCTCCAACCACTCCACCTGCCGGTCCTCCACCAGCCTGGAGGAGGAATGACACATGGGGGGGGGGGGGGGTTGATCTCAGATTACTGCTGAGTGCTTTCAGTTTAAGTGAAGCCAGGGCGGCAGACGTACCTCTCAGCCTCGTGCTGGCTCCTCTCAGCCTGGGCTCGGGCCGTCCTCAGCTCCTCCCTGACTCTGTCCAGAGTCTCTCTCAGTCGCTGGTTTGTCTCCATCAGGTCGCTTTCAGAGTGAGACAGCGTCCCCAGCTGGACACCCAGTTCCTGGTTCTGCTGTTGGGTCAAACAAACCAAAATCTCATTTATTTCAGGTATACCACCTCCCTTGTTTCTTTGTTCGTTTTAACCCTTTGAGGTAGCTGATGCCGACTTACCTTCTGCAGGTCAGAGATCTCTGCTTTCTGTCTCTCAAGCTCCTCAAGCTGGGAGCTTTGCTGCTGTAGTTTAGTTCTGGTTGACACAAAACATTTCATTAATCAGGGTGCTGACTTTCCTTAAAGAGTATAGAGATTAAGTGACACTCCATCACAAAGACAAGATCTTTTTCTTGTTGTTCATTTCAGTATCTCTACTTCTGTCTTGTACAGATGGGGTTCGTACACCAGATGTAAAGATTACTGTGGTGTCATTTTCACAAACATTCACAAAATAATGGCAGAAAATAGTACATTACAAATAATCGTAGAAAACGCCTCACAAGCTGTGCAAGTCTAATTCTGACCACAAAATGTTGTTATGGGAAGAGAAACTGAGTCTGAAAAGCAAACTGAAAAGCAGTTGCAGACTGTGGTGGCCGGTATATGTGGTGCAGAATCTCCCAAACTCCACTTCACTGTCATCTAAATTTATCTCAGCAACTGAAATGTGCTCATGCACAGTTACAATTACAACTAAATTTTACAGAAAATTGACCCTATAGATAGGTACAGATGATATCAGGGGTGGATATTTCCTAAAAAGTTAGCATGCTGATCTCTCACTAAGGGATCTGTGTGGGTTTAGTCCCACTCAACATGCAGTCAAAGGCTGACCTCAGGTTCTGCAGCTCTCTGCGAGCTGACTCCTCTCCATGTTGGGTGCTGCGAAGACGCTCTTCCCACTCCTCCTTCTGGACGTGGTCTGCAGCATCCTGCAGCGCTCTCTGCTGTTCCAGAGCGGCGAGACGGTTCTCCAACTCCAACCTAAAGACATGAAGCAAGAGAAAATCCTCTAATATGAGATGGACACGAGCAGAGAAGATATTAAATGAAGAAAGAGATGAGCTGCACACAGCGTTGACACAGAAATCATCTCTTTGATTTGGAACAAATGAGGCTTTTAAATTGTCCACTTTGCTGGAATGGTCAAGCCCAGTGACTGATGGCATCCCCCTCTTTCCACCAGATGACTGATATCAGTGACTGAAATAAAACAAAGGTGATGCTCACTTTTCCTCGTGCAACACTGCTGTTTTGCGGAACTCCTCTTCACGGGCTGACTGCACCTTCCTGACCATCTCCCGCTCTTTCTCCACCAGAACTTCCTTGTGTCGCTCCACCGCAGCCTTCAACACCTCGACATCCGCCTGCAGACCTGAAACACGTGAATAAAAGTTAGATGCACTGTGTATGTTTCTATGGGGGGGATTTTACACATAATCTATGCTCAAAGACATGAAGGCATGGTGAGGTGAATGCCATAACATCCATCCAAGGAATACAAAATACAAAATGAATACAAAATTGAGACAAGAATTAAAATACAGAGATATGAGTGTGTTTGTGTGTGTGTGTGTGTGTGTGTGTGTGTGTGTGTGTGTGTGTGTGTCATACCGTCAATCTGCCCCTGCAGTGTGTCTCTCTCCCTCTCCACCTCTCCTTTAGAGCGGGTACACTCCAGTTTGACGCTGGCCACCTCCAGTTTATGTGAATGCTTCAGGCTTTCAATCTGAGAACCAGAAAAAGTCACAAATTAGACCACTTATCTTCATTTCCAGTGTCAAATTACATGTGTAGGCAGTGAGAAATGAGTATGAATGAACGAAAATAAGTATCTCTGAAAACTCAACCACAATTCATGACCACAAAACACAGACCAAAAAACACTGAGGTGAACAAAACCTGGATCCTAACCCTTTCACTTAACTTGCTATAGAAGCCCAGACAGTGCTCGGTATTGACTTGTGATGATATCACAGCAAAACATTTCAGAGGTCAGGGTCAGAGGTCAGGGTACCTGGCAGGTGAGGGAGTTAACTTCTCTCTCAGCTTTGTGCAGGCGTCCGGTGAGCTGGCTGCTCTGCTCATGGCTCAGATGAAGCTCGCTCTCCATCCGCTCCAGCTGCAGGCGCAGCGACTGACGCTCTGCCTGCGACACCAACAACCAATTAGATCCAACATCACCCCTGTCACATTAATCATAATGCATTTATGAGTCCAGTAACACGACAACGGCACTGCTTTCGTCTCACCTCCAGAGACTTCAAGGCAGCCTGAGACTCTGTTAGCTGTCTGATCTGGATGCGTTGGACGTTCTCGGCCTGCTGGCCCGAGTTCTCTTTCTGAGCACGAAGCTCAGCCACCTCTGTCTCGAGGCCCTTCAGCCGCAGGTGGAGCTGGGCTTTCTCCCTCAGCAGACCCTCCACTCGTTTCCCATCACGCAGTGGGTCTGAACTCTGGTACTGAGCCATCAGGTCCTCCCTGTCCTTCTCCAGACGAGAAATCTGAAAGGGGGTGTTACTTAAATGATTATCATTACACACCGGTGTATAACTACAACTCGATGGCAAACTAGAACTCAACTGAAACACACGAAGAATTAAAATGCTGACCAACCCAACGACAAACCTACCTCTGCCTCATAGCGAATGCTCCTCTCCTCCAGTACACGAGCATGCTCTTCCCTCTGGTGGTCCAGCTGGGACTTGAGAAAGGTGCAGTCATACCGCAGCTTGTTGTACTCAGACCTGTACTTCTCCGTCTCCTAAAGAGAACCAAGAGTACATACATTAGCTCCAAATCAGTGAGAGGAGAGAGGGTGGAGGAGGGAAGGAGCAATCAAGCAGACAAAATGGAAATGAGCCGCTATCTCCTTGAAAGCAAATGATTTTCAAAAGGCAATCAGTGCTAATCTCTTGACTGTAACCATAACAGCTACAGCTGCCAATGCCACTTTACAGCAGGTGTTAAAGTATAATACTTCCTTCTTCAGCAGGAGCTATTTGTAGCTGTTCATTCATGTACATTTCATACAGTGACATAATCTGCAATAGTGCGCACGAAGGAACATTCTGTTTTAGTGTTATTTCATTGTTTAGTGTTTTCATATCAGTGCTGCTGCATAGCTTCCTGTTAATCCCCAAGGAAGTAATTTAAGTGTTCCCAGAGAACGAATCCTTCAGAATTCAATTAGTACATCAATTTATTTTAATTTAGGGCATCTTTGCTATGATGGACAACATTTGCCTCAAGCTAGGTTTAACACTAAGTTTAGATCCACATTTGTTATATAATGATAGGGGGAGTTATAAGACATACAATAGCAGTAAATGGGTAGTAACTCTATCAGCACTTAAACACGACAGTCTGCGGCCAGTAGTTGCTGTTAATGCAAAGGAGACTGATGCCACTTGTGTGCCATATTACTGATCTATGATACAGAAACAGACAAACTGACTGACCTCCTCCAGTTTACTGAACCTCTCTCTGACTGGAGCCTCCATCTCCTGTTGCACCTGTGCTCTGAGCAGCTCCAGCCGCTGAGGGGTCATCACCTGGTCAACACGTGCATAAAAACACACATCTGAATCCACAAAGTCAGAGGAAGTGTACTTGCACAGAGGCAATTTTGAAAATCTCAGTCGCACGAGAGATTTTCTCCTTCCCAAGTTTGGTTTACCTGCAGCCGAAGCTCCTCCAGCTCCCTGGTTTTGTCCAGCAGCTCTCCTCGGAGCTCAGCCAGCAGCAGCTGCATTTTCTCCTGCTGAGCCTGCTTGTCGCTCAGCAGGCGCCTCAGTTCACCCTGAGCCCGGGTGAATTCATCCTGCAAGCTGCAAAAAAAGACAGTGGGGCTAAGACTGAGCATGGGAAACTGTGAAGCAAGATGCACAGAGAAAAACAAAATTGAATCTTTTGTCCATGGTTTGATTCAGGGTGCTCCCTCGTGATTCCTAGATGATATGAAACAAAAGACTAGAACTAAAATATTTATGTCAAACCAGATTTAGCTGTACCTGGCGTGTTCAGCCTTCAGTGTCTGGTAGTTGGTCCTGTGGTTTTCACACTTCATCCTCTCATCGATGAGCATCTTCTGCAGCTCCATCTCTGCTCCCCCCAACCCAGCGGACAACCCCAGCATGGCTGCAGAATTCCCCATCCCAGGCTCCAGGTTTGGGAGGGCGGAGGAGGTCATCTCACCTCTGCAGGAGAAGAGCTAGTGACAGGAGATGAATAACAGCTGGGGAAAGCAAGCAAAGGAACGGATGTGTCCCTGTCTGAGACAAGAAGCAGGGCTTGTTAGGACGCCAAACCTCAGTCCTGCAACAGTGAGAAAAACTGCCTGCACTCACTGAGCATAGTGAGCTGCTTTGTGAGGGCAAAATCAAGTCTGGCTTTGTTGTCAGTTAGTTACCATGGTGGCTTTGAGAAGAGTCCCCCAGCTACTTGCTAAAATCACAACCTCTTAGCAGTCAAGGCAAAGCTCTGAATCAGTCTCAAGTGATTAGTTAGCTCCACTCCCTGGCTGCCGGCTCTGCTGTGGATACACAGTCTGTGATTGCAACTACTGAACCACTTCCGCCACGTAAAATCTGTGATTTCATTCGCTGACTCAAAAATCCATAAATATAGCTAGGAACGTGTCACATAATAAAAGCAGACTCTTTAACTTAATGAGCACTGGGTAAGGTTTACTGACATCTAACTTCCCTCAAATACAACCATGTAGTGTTGGCGTTCGCCTACACTGGAGACACAAAGGCTAACCTGTGGGACAACAGAGGTGATTACAGTACACAATGCCGTAGAATTGGCTGCAGGCTGATCACAATACAGGAGTTAACGCTGCAAATTTGACAAAAGCACTGACAGTTTTTAAATGCCGCGCTCTGCGTCCCGTGACTTAATATGCTAACTAACCAGCCAGCTACTTCACTGCGTCCATTAACGGACGCTAACGTTAACGCTACCAGCATGAAAATTTCCTTTCAAAATCGCTTAAGTAGGCTTCAAACAGGAAGTCATTAACATGAATTAGACAGGTTTTCACACGTTAACTTAAGCAGCAATCTGGCAAGCCAAGCAGCGTAACAATAGTTACCTACTTAACGTTAGCACAGCTGAAATTAGCTTACTAACTCACAAACCCACAACTGGGTTTCAAGCAACGAATTACAACCGCATAAAATACAGTTAAACTACGCTGTCATTTACTTTACACACTTGACCAGTCGGATGCAGAAAGTCACTTACCTCTTGTTGAACTTTGACTCCTTTCTTTAGCTTTCGATTTGATGTGCTAGCCAGTGCTAGCTGGCTAATCTGTAAACTACAAACTGTGGCATCATGGGAATATTTCTCCCAAAGTGCATCACTGTTGTTAAAGAAGGTAACTTTCATCAAACTTTGTCAAAGGGTCTCTATGTGACGCACATTAATCGTGACACTGAAAATGTTTGACGGTATAAAGGCACTTCGTCCCTTCGCTTCAGATATCGAGAGACTCCATTAAAAAAAAAAAAAACTTTCCTGAATAAAAGTGATGGATGCAATGCTTGTTCCACAAACATGGCATACTGCACAATACAAACCGAATCCATTCATAATAAATGACTAACTAGTTAGTACATTGATAATGTGTTGTAAAGTTTAGGATACTTAGGATAAAAAGGTAACAAACCTTGCCTCAGACTTGTATTTTAAAGAAGTATTTCATTTTTAAAGTAACTTTATAATACTTAACATTTAAGTAGGAAACATAACAACACTGAATGATTTAACATTGGCAGGGCCCTCTCTGCCTACATAATGAATACTTTTAGCAAAATCTGTCCTGTATGAGATCAATAAAGGACTGTTTTCTTTACTTTTCATACTTAACGCAAACCATATTGTTCTATATGATGCTGTTTACAATCAATATTTGTCCACAATGAGAACAAATTCACCAGCATTACACAGACACTGCATCTAAAATGATCAGCTGTGGCTAGTCAGAGTGAGGCATGTGTAGTTCTGTGCAGCTGTATTTTCTCTTGCTGACAACCAAGTTTGTCAGCAGACTCATTATTTCTTGAATGGAAATAATGAGTCTGCAGCGTGCATTCTTCAAATGCATTAAGTTACCCTTACCACAAACAGATGAACCCATTCACAATAACAAAGAGAAATGCACTCCTATGGAAGACAGCACAAACATGGAATCCATTTTTAGCAAGAAAATGAAGAGATGCAGGTCTGGTCTCAGTGATTTGAGATTTGGATAGATGTCTCTCCAGGTGTTCCTTCACACCACTGCTGAAAGAGGTCTCTAATAATCTGAGGCCAGATGATATGCAGGAGCAGAGGAAAGAAACCAATAGAGAATAATTGCACTTCTTTGCCACTAAATGGTGAGCTGGTCAAAACAAGAGACAATAATATTGTTGACACACAAACCTCTTCATGTCACAGCTGTGGCATATGTGAGACCTTTAATCATCAGAAATGTTAGTAGTGCCTCAGGTTTTTAAATAAGGACTGAAATGTTTTTTTAACTTAAAGGATCAGTGTGTAGGATTCAGTAGCAGCTAGCAGTGAGGTAGCTCAACTGAATACCACATGCCTCAGCCCATCCCTGGTGGAAGCTGAAAATGTAAAAGGCCTCTCCGGACCCAGTTTGTCCGTTGTTAGCTGCTGTATAAACATGGCGATGCAACATGGTAGACTCAGTGGAAGAGGACCTGCTTCCTCTGTGGATATAAAAGGCTTGTTCTAAGGTAAAAACACAACTGTTCTTATTTCCAGGTGATTATACACCAACAAAGACACACTTATGAATATTATATTCAATTTCTGACAATAGGTCCTCATAAAATCCAACACACTGGTCCTTTAAACGTATACCTTGTAAACAATCAGGTGATAATGAGGATAACAGGGATGCAACAAAGTCTAAAACAACAAACATAATGGATACAGATGTTTGTAGTAACATGGCTGCGTACAGTGATGTAACATATGTACAAAGAGCTGAATAACAGTAAACAATCTGATTATAAAACAACATTCCACTCTGGAGATAATTCCTATTTCATAACCTCACAGTGTAAACAGGATTATAAAAGTGGTCAACGATTAAAAAAAAAGATCTTACCACCAGTGTTTCATTCAAAGGTATGACATACTGTGGAAAGAATCAGTGGCAGATGAAAAGCATCTCCAACCTCTGAAGGGTTTTAGATTTGAAATCAGATGTGTAGTTTGGTCTACATCATATTACACATTATTACTCAACAAAACACTTGTTTAACTAAAATGTCCAAGTGGTCAAGCTTCCTATGAAAATCTATTTACAGGGTAATTACATACATAAAAAAATAAATTAACAAAACTATCTAGGAAATATACATCATCTGAGTGATGAACATCGCCTCCTGAGTGTACATATCGTCTTTTCCAACCCACGATGGCAAACATTTTCAACTGGAGCTACAAGGAAAAAGGAAATAGAGGGGACAATTCAATAAAAATTCAAATTTAGAAATTAACAATGAGCAGAAATCACAAGGGTTCCCTTGGTTACCTGTCAGCAGCGTCCTGGTCAGCCTCAGCACTGTTGTCTGCTTTGGATGCAGATGCTCGCAATTTACTGGGATCTAATAAAAAAAAAATTTTTAAAAAAGGGACAAAAACAGGAAGTTTTCATCTGTCACAAACTAAGTGAATGAGCAGAAGCCACAAAAAGACGAGCATCTCCACCTTGAATCCAGCGGATCTGCGTCGCCGGGCCATAGCCCTGCTCATTCTTAGCGGCTATGCGGAAGACGACAGCCGGCCGGTTGGAGGCGGAGCAGTCGATGTGGGCGTTGTCCATATGGGTGGAGCTGACCGTGCAGGACGTCTTGGTGCCACGGTAGATCCTGATGAAGGCCATCTGGCCGGGACGCTCTGAGCTGTTGGAGCGGTTCTTTCTCACCGCCATGTACATAGAATACTCCAGGATGCGGCCCGATGGAGACGAGGGAGCCTCCCACGTGATGTGGACTGAATCATTTGCCTGTGCAGAAAAAAAAGAGCATTCAGACAAATATGAACAACTAAGCAGCTTCAGCACCAGTTTTGAGTCTGAGAGCAGTCTAAACTCACAGACACTACCCACGTTGACCACATTTCCTTGTATCTGAATATCCTTGATATGTCACCTTGGTAATTTTGACAGCAGAGGGCGCTCCAGGGAAACCGGGCTGGCAAGTCTTGAACTCGCTGACTGGGCTGAAGTCTCCCTTGCCAAAGCAGTTGATGCCTGCAACTCTGAACCTGTAGGTCTGACCTGGAGCCAGCTCCTGCTTCTCTCTGCCCTGGTAGTCCTGGGGCCCGGGCAGCTTCCTCTGGAGGAAAGCAAAGGATTGTCAGATGATGTGTGGGTGAGAGAATTCATGATGTGTCTGAATAAGCAAGAACAATAAGCAGAGGACAGGGTCACAGAGTCCCAATTAATACCTGCCATGCATTAAAGAACAGTGCAATCAATCTTTCTGTAGAACACATGATTGACACTGGCTTTTTATGCTATATTTTTTACCTCTTTAGCATTTGAGGCTCGACTGCTGATGGATCCAGGCGCCTGGTCACCGTCAGCGGGTACAAAGTAGTGGCTGACCTCAGAGAAGAGTGTTTTGAACACACCAACATCAAACCACACTGCTTCATCTGGATTCTGCTGGACATGGAGACGAAAGTTTATAGTCTTAGTTTAGACCAAGCTGAGTGAAAGAGCTGCCAACTGCTGTCCAGAAGCGTACCTGATCTGTTGTCTTCTCAGCTGAGACAGTGTGTTCCCCTGTAAAAGCAAAGGAGCACCCACAGTGAACTTCACCTCTTGAAACCCTCAACCTGTTGCTCCTCTGCTTTATGAGCTTCAGTGTCATCATTACCTGGCTGCTGCTGTGCTGAGCTGCTGACCTCTGTTGCTGACGTGTCCTGTCCAGCGCCTATAACCACAAAGCTCAGTGGTGTCAAAGCTGAGAAACTGAAGTGACACTAATGCTGCAGTGAGGAGGCAAGACTGGTGAAATCTTATTTGATGAGGGCAGATCAGACTAAATAGCTGCTTTGGAGTAAAAGCTTGCTGTGTGCCATTTTCTTAACGCTATGTAGGAAATAGAATAGAAAAATGTTAATTGTTGCTACTTCAACAACTACGTTAATGTCATTGATTAAATTTGTGGAAGCACAAAAATCAGCTTGGGCGATCTATTTAATCACTTGGAAACGAGACTTACTGCAGCGCTTTGTGTCAGAGTCCTCCACTGTCCCTCTGCCAGCACTCCTCCCTCCTTGTGCCTGGGTCTCTGCTGAGCCGCTGGACGATTTTACTGTAGTGTCCTGCTTTGCCGAAGCATCCTGAAATCCAGGGAGAAAATGAGAGACTTTTTTGTTGTAAATAGGGAGCTCTGCCAGAGTAAGGTACAAACATAAATAGCAAAAAAGTACAGTGATTTTTTTTAATTGTCTTAACTGGCAGGGCTCCTTCACAGTATTATTAAAACTTTGCTGAAATTGTATTTTAGTTATTTTACCCAAGTCTCAAAACAAAGACTCAGCATGTCCAGTCTACCTGAGCTGATGCTTTTGCTTCTTTATTAGCTGCCCCTTCAGCTTGAAGTTGATGGGACTGGACACCTGAGAATGGAGAGTTAAATAAAAATTCCACTGTAGTGCCAGAAGTGTCCTTAAAATGTTCCTTATACTGATAAATATGATATCAATAACTTAATGTGTGCACTCTCCTCACCTGCAGAGTCTTTATCCTTCCCCTCCAGTCCATCTGTTCCACTTGGTTTGGCTGATGGATTACTGGCTGAAGTACGCACGGGCTGGGTCTGAAGGATGTAGCAGTCTGCTGCCGCCAGGGGGCGCCACGCCACATGAAGCATGCTGACTGTGGATTTGATGAGTAACACAGCCTCTGGGGCGGCTGGTCGATCTGAGGACAGAACACAGAATATTAAACTGAGTAAGTGTATTTGTTCTTTATTAGCTAAAGCCTCTCTGAACTGCTCGCTGTTGGTTCTCACCTGTCTCCAGGTACCAGAGATCTTTGCAGCACACCTGGTAGTTCCAGCTCTTACGGTATCCGTCACGGCCACTCCAGATGTAAAGCCTGGACCCAACAGAAGCAGCGCAGTGGCCAGCTCTGGCTCTGGGCCAACAGGCATACGGGTCTTCACTCTGGGGTCCCTGGCTCTGCAGCTGAGACTCAATATCGTCCTGCTGCTCTGGGCCCAGGTTCTGCCAGCTCATAGTGTCTGTGATAGGAAGACAAGGCAGTAGTGAATTTGCTGGGTTCTGGGTGATGGAGAAAGCCCAACACAAGCAGTGGTACTGACAAGATTTAACATGGCATTTTGCTAAAACTGAACTAATAAAGACATTCGTTAGGGCTTCACCTTGTGTGAAAACTCTGATAGAAGTATGGGATATTTGTAGAGAACCGTACTGACCTAAGTTGAGCACACTTAAGGAATTGGTGCAGATCCATTCAATCCCTAAAGCACCGTGTTTGTCTGACTCTGGAACAGGAATCCAGCCACCAAAAACATACATCCTGCAGACAGAGGGAAGCACTACAACATGTCAAAGGCTACCCTGGCCAGGGGTCACATACAAACTAGACATCCACTTTAACAGAGATATGACACCGACAATGAAGGATTCCCTACTTGTTTCCAATGACACTGGCAGAGTGAAGGCTTCTGGGAAATGATGTGGAACCCCTGGTTTGAGGCATCGACCAAACCATTGTGTCTGAAGAGAGGGAAAGGGTCATGATAAGGAACTAAATATTACATTATAAAGAGTTGGTTCTCACTATATGCAAATAAGCGTACGGCAGATTCAAGGCACAGTGGTGACTACAGGATGTAAGATTTTTCCTTTCTGACACTTGCACAAAGGTAATATCATCTTGTCAAAAAAAAAAAAAAAAAAAACCTACCGAGGTCAAGCTGCCAGAGGTCGTCTAACCGGCATCCTTGCATCCCTCCAAAGATATAGAGCTTTGGGGAGCCAAGGCCAACATAGGCAACCGAGGCGTGGGACTCACGTGCAGAAGGACCCCCACCCTTTGTCTCTGGGATGCTCCAGCCTCTTGCCCCTGATACCGACTGCAGCTCCAGCTCATAGAAGTCCCCCATGTATCTAAGATGGTAAAAATTAAAACTCATTTATGCAGCTGAGTTTAATTAAATACAATTTTGGATTTGTATAGAGAGCAACAGGATCAACACAGATCATTCTATGATTACTCCATTGGTCCAGAGCCAGTGCTCAGCTGATGTGATTGGCTCAGAGTTCAGCAGTGACGTTGAAACAGGAAAAAAATCAGCAACTATTTTGATACCTGTTTATTTGTTTCAGTTATTTTACCATAAAAATAGTGAAGCAACTTTCATGCTAATCTATGATGAAAAAATCAAGTTACCTTAAACCTAATCTGGTCACTAATGGTACGGACTTAAACAAGCTTGCAGCTGTTGTTTTCTGTTCCAGGGCTCGTCTCTCCACATGCAAATGTTCTAGCAAAACAATTTCTACTATTACATGATTTTGGAAGGACACCATATCTGCATCCTGGGCTTAGCGTCGCCCAAGATGATTGTGATTGGCACCAGAATGATATTGGGTGCAGCCAGACCTTTCTGAAAAGCCCATGGTTAATTAACTCCAAACATTACATTTCTTGTGTGTAGTTGCACAGCACCTTGGTATATTGCCATTGGGGTCTTCACTATCATTAGCCAGCCCTCCAAACAGGTAACACTTGTTACCCACGAGAGTGAAGCTGTGCCCAATCCGAGCGCAGGGAGGTGTGCCATTCCTGGGTGCTCTGGGCTTCAGCTTCTTCCACAGCCAGCGATTAGCCTGAGCCAAACGGGTTGAAAGTCAAGATCTGAATAGATTCTTCTTCATGACAGTAATATGGCTAGAATCAGTACTGAAGAATTGTGACGGCATTACCTGAAGTTCATAGAGGCTGTTGGTGTATTTCCCAAACTCGACCATGCCACCAAACACCAGTATTCGAGTGCCTTCACAGACAAAGCCATGGGCAGCACAGCCAGGTGGGATGTCACCCCTCACCGCAGGCAGAAACCACTGCTTTGAAACTGGAAAAATAGCCAAGTGCCAGCAATTGCATTAGACAGAACATGGTGAATGCAGCCTCTTAGACATTTTACACACCCTATTGGGAAACACACTACTTTTTGCAGTAGTTAGACAAATACTACCCCAAACTTCACGTCACCACAACAGTAAACTTCAATGACCCTTTCTGCACAATACTCTGCACAAAACATCAACACATCGTGACAACAATCACTTCAAAACCAATATGTACTCAGTGCTGATTCAGTGCAAAGTGAATACAAACATCAGTCTCAAGCTCTGCTAACACTTCAATGATAACTATATGAATGTTTAAGGACATAACCCTCTGTATGTGTATAATTAACTGTGTTGTGTTGTCAGACTTTTTTCATAACAGCACGATTGTTTTCAGGTGACGCGACCAAAAAGCGACATGGCAAGACTGCTCGACAGTCTTTTAGCAGTTAAAGGAGATGTATAAGCAATGTTAGACGATCTGAGGAAAATACAAACTGAAGCTAGCTAGCAAGCAGAAGTAAGCTGTCCAACTCAAGCTAGAGGCTACTTCACAACAACGAACTAATAATACCACAACCAAACTAATGCTGATATAGTCTTTAACCTTTCAAAAAGTAACAAAAGCTCGCAACAAAAGGCCTGCTGGCCCTCAGTGGTCTTTCGGACTCCTGCGCATGCTAAAAACATTAGCCGCTAACCTGCTAGTTAGCATCCAGCTAACGTTAGCTTACCAGTGTTGTAAACATGAAGGTACTCCGCTATCCCTTCGTTTCCACCACCGAACACAATAATCAGCTCCCGTATGGCAACTGCTCGGTGTCCATGTCTGGACCGCGGTGTCACTCCTGTAACGGAATGGACTTTCTTCCATTGCGGCTCCTCGATGCCCGTGGTCATCTTCCCCACCGAGCTGAAATTTGGCGCTGTTGACGTTTTAAAGGCATGGGCGGGGCGAGGGAGGCATCAGGAAATCCAATCAGAGAGGTCGAAACAAAACAGGACGTCTGACTCATCTGCGTAGATCGGGTATCAAAAATTTAAGGCAAATGCACACTTGTTTGCTTAATGAATAACAGGGGGAAACAACTTGGCAATTCAACTTGTTTGTTCTTCATTTCTTGATGATTCAACTGATTATTCATAAAACCAGTCAATGGACAACTGAAGCAGGAGGAAATAACTTGGCAATTCAACTTGTTTGTTCTTGATTTCTTGATGATTCAACTGATTATTCATAAAACTGGTCAATGGACAACTGAAGGGGAATTTGGTTGAGCAATACAAATTTAGAAAGTCTTTGTTACAATCAGGACAGAAATGAACATTGACCAAGTCAGACAAAGGATTGAGTTGTATTGTGGGAAATGTGGGGTCCAGCATTTATGGAGCTTAACCAGTACAGAGGAGTAAAAGTCGGGATATCTGCAATTTAGTGTACAGACAGCATATACTTTGGCCATTCAAGGTTTAATCTGTCTTCTGTATGTCAGAAAACTAAATTGCTGCAGGACTGATTTCAACGGCAAGATATCAAGGACACAGAAGATGCTGACATGGCCTTTGAGTCCACATCGAGATGCACAAATAAATAGGATAGAGCCCATAGCACAGAGAAACAGATCTCTCTGAATTATGTCAAGCACACAGACCATCTCAGACTGTGAACACTCTTCAAAGTGTCTCCATCAACAGCACCAATAGACCCCAGGAGAGTCTGTTAAATGTTGCCAGGTGACCAGGAGTTACATTGTTTGTCTCATGGTAGTAATGCTTGTCAGCTGAGGTCAGACACTTAATTGGACAGCTGATTTTGCCTTCCAACATGTGTTTGGACATGAACATTTTAGGCAGAACCCATAGTGGGCTACATTCTGTTTGATTCATCATCTCAAACACTGACAATCTTTGGAAGCCCCTCCACTGAAACCAGAATATTTAATCATCTGCAAGAGCTAAATTTAACGGGTGCATGATTTTATCCTGCTGCCAATATTTATAGAACATAAAACATAAAGTACTTAAATACAGTATGAAAAATGTAGAGGCTGCAAAACCAGAGAGAGGAAAACTAATAAACTGATAAATATTTAAAGATAGCACAAGGTAATGTGTGTGTGTGTGTGTGTGTGTGTGTGTGTGTGTGTGTGTGTGTGTGTGTGTGTGTGTGTGTGTGTGTGTGTGTGTGTGTGTGTGTGTGTGTGTAAGAACAGGAACCCCTCCCGGTGAGCAGGAAGAAGGTGACGTCAGTTGTCAGTTGGTTCAACGCTGTGTGTTGTCGGAAAGTCGAAATTGCAATTTGTGTGTGTGTGTGTGTGTGTGTGTGTGTGTGAGAGAGAGAGAGAGAGAGAGAGAGAGAAGTGGAGAAAAAAATGAGCGCGTCGGCCTGTTGGCCATTTCCGTGCATGAGTTAAGGTGTGTGCAGGTCTGAAAAAATGTGTGCGTATTGCGCGTACCACGGGCCTGTGTGCGTGTGATAGAGTGGTTTAAAGGAGGGGGTGTGTTTATGGGAAATAGAGATTCAGTGTGTGTGTGTGTGTGTGTGTGTGTGTGTGTGTGTGTGTGTGTGTGTGTACGCGCTCGCACGTGTGTGTGTGTGTGTGTGTACGCGCTCGCACGTGTGTGTGTATGTGTGTGCGCGCGCGCGCGCGTGTATGTGTGTTTACACAGACGGGAATACTGCGCCAAAGGAAGTGCGCCGGTTCTCCGTCTGCGCGTCCCGACTTCCTGTTCTGAGGCAGGAGAGAGAAAAGCTGCGGATCCGCTTTCAGAGAGCAGCAGCCGCAGCATGGAGCCCAACACACACACTCCGCTTTAAGACAAACACACAATCACGCAGCGCAGACGGACAGAGGAGCAGCGGCCGTCCATAACAGGGTAGGTGCGAGTTTAAGTTTCCTTCTACTTACAACTTTTTGGAGACATTCGTACATAACAGAGACACAGAAGCGGACTTATATTAACTGTTGTTGAATTTGCTGAAACCTGATCAGGTTCACATATTCAATGTCAACTTGAAAACCACACTGAAGCCGCGCGTAAAGTGTTAAACCTGTGCGTAAAAAGCGTTAATGCTGTGCGTAAAAGGTGCTAAAGCCGTGTGCGTTCCGCGCTTTGGCACAAGCCGAGGCGTAAGGTTGCCCCAATTTTGTTTGACTACATTAGGAAAAATAATAATACTAATGCAAAAAAGAGGTTAGTGTACCAGCGACAGCGGAAAAAGTAGCCGTGGCTCCTTTAAAAATGTAGTAGTAGACTTTCTGGTTTGTCTGGACCTCGCAGACTAATTGCCATGCGCTTCCGGATTGAAGCTGGCAGCAGACAACATCTTGAAAATGAGTCACTGGTGCAAAACAAAGAACCAGTTGAGTTCCAGCAGAACCCCCCTCCCTCTACACACACACACACACACACACACACACACACACACACACACACACACACACACACACACACACACACACACACACACACACACACACTTTCAAAAATAAGAAATAACTAACCCAGAGAAAATGGATGTACAATCTCATGTGCAGTTTTTTGGTTTGGTTTGTTTGTCTTTGACTGAAGATCTTGGAAGTCCAAAGTACACTGGACTGTTTATCTATTAGATTCCCATCTGGGGAAGGAGAATATTCAGGTATGGGTCATTTATAACTTGTTAACTTACACTTAAAGATCATAGATTGTCAAACTCTAAGCTGTATCTCTGAGGGCTGGACTGCTTTGTTATTATCCAGTACAGACTTGTTAAGAGTAAAATGTCATAAGGTGAATATAGCTCAAACAGAGTCTGACATCGGGACATAGATGCAGTCTCCATACGTTATCATGGATCCGCAAATGTACGTGTGTGTGCATGCATGTGCGTGTGTTGAGATGTTACTCTTAAAGAGAAAATTTTTGCATCCACTAAGTGTTAACAGTCCATACAAGATTTTTATACAAATAAAGAAGCATGAGGTGTGTGTGTTCCTGGTGGTTCTCAGTAACAGGACGTCCTACCTCCCAGAGAGGAAAGGCCTTTCTCTGGGAAGACACCCCTGAAGCAGAATGACAGGAAGTCCTTGTTCAGACAGAGAGACAGCACTACACTTCTTCCGTCACTTAACACACACACACACACACACACACACACACACATATGCGCACACACACACATGCACGCGCACACACACACACACACACACACACACACACACACACATACAGGAAAAGGGAAGTGAGGGGATATGTGTTGTGTTCATGGTGATGGGTCATTGTTTGCACCACATACACTTTCCCCTTTCTGCTGGATGGTCTCTTTTTAAAGACAGAGGAAAAAGAGAGATGCACACTGTATATTTATATTGAATTAGTGGCTGATTATTCTGGTATTACTGAACCACATGTTATTATGAAGTTGGTAGAGTAACCATCACTTCTGGGAGCAATGTTTGAGGTCCTTGGCTCCAATGTTTCTCCACTATTGAGGCAGATGTGGTTGTGGTTGATTCCTGGTGCAACTGCAAAGTCACTGCTGTCATGTCGTCATGATTGCAAATTAAATCTGGTTATGGTGAGTTATTTGTTGTTTTTCTTTTGGCAGTAAGTAGTTTTGTATTTCCTGCCAATAAGGCGCCTTGTAAATTAATTTGAAAGAGAGAAAGAGAGAGAGAGGAAAGCAAAGGAGACAGAGAAACAGCCGGGCAGACGCTCACAGACAGTCAGTGGTTTCCAGGTAAACACATCGGTTATACCCATGCTTGTCTTGGCAGAAGGTCACTGACCACATCCTGCTTTATCACCATGGAAACATCCAAAAGCCAACCAATGTCCCTCTCTCTCTCTCTCTCTCTCTCTCTCTCTCTCACACACACACACACACACACACACACACACACACACACATGCACACACATACACACACAAGAGATAGAGTGTATGGAGACATAAAGGTGAAATAACAAGACAATTTTAAAAAGTGCAATGAGGGCTTCTTCACTGTTAGGAGGAAAACTTAACAAAAAAAAAACACTAAAAACACAACTTTACCTATTCCATGCCCTTCAGGGACCCAGCTTTGTAAGTAAAGGTGAGTTCAAGCATATTCAACTTCACTACATCCCTGAGTTTAATATCATTTGAACCAATAATATGCATGCAGATGCTTAAAGGTACAATGTCTAAGAAATGGCCAAAATTTTAGGTTACAACATTGAAAAAAAATGAACATTATCCACAGAACACAAAGAAGTAACATTCCTAGAGGTACGTTGACATCTGTGCTATTTTGCAGAGATATCTACAGAAGTTAGCATGCTAACAAGCTAGCTCCAGCCTGTCCTGTCATATAATACCACTTCAGGAGGTGAGAGTCTGATAGTAGACTCCTCAGTAGTTTTAGCTGAAAGATGTATGTAAACCTTTTTATTGTAATAAATAAACCAAAAAAAAAAACTCACAAAATATAAAGACAGGAAATATTCTTACACCTATTTTCCTTATTAAACAGAAAAATACAACCGTACACCTTCTGGTTTTGAGTTCCTCTCTTTTATTGAACTAAGATGAGCTCAATTGGCAAGTTAACTCATTGTTAAACTTTGCTTCATTCAAACGCAACAGATACAAAATGAAACTGGTCAAAACCGCCCAGTGTTCCAACAATCACCGACTCTGGTTTGATTCTCAGAGTTAGATTTGAAAACACCAGATTTAATAAGTCTGGTATACTGTGAAATTTACCTGATCTTACTGAGAGATTTACCCCTCGGTGATAGGCTTAATCAGCATTGTGTGAACTGGGTTGGCAAACAGGGGCAAGCATCCACTGACCCCATATGTGCCCTGAGTGGACGAATCTGAATTTGTGATGTTTTCTTTTTGTTTTAATTTGTCACTCATCTACACATAAAACCTGCTCTTTCCAAGATAAGGAGGTGAAGTAAGGGCACACAAATTCAAGTCTGAGCATTAATGGCAGTTTGTGTTTACTACTGTTGCCATCCTGCTTTGGAAGGCAGCCAAAGTCTGTGAGCCTGTCAGGCAAAATATTCTTATGTGTGATGTAGATTACTTATTTTGTTCATGAACCAAAAAGGTCAAAAAAGGTCAGGTCACAGTGGATTAGAGGCTTTGGTGTTGTTTGTATGTGTGTGTTGTTGTCTATTTGTGGGTTCAGTGTTTAGGACAGGAAATTCCCAGTTTTGGGGGTGGGGGGGGTGGTCAGCACTGTTATGTTTGTGGTTTTTAGTGGACATGGCATCAGCAGAAACATCGTGGTTCACATTTGTGTTGACGTTGACATTTCCTGCTCCTCCCTGCCCACCTACCCTCCTTCCTTTCTTTCCTTCCTTCTTTTTTATGTCTTTTCTGGTGTCTGATGCCCTAAACAGTCAGAGAATTGATCTCCTGAGCTGCATGTACATCTTTAATCTGATCTTTTTTAATCTCTCTAATCTTTAATCAACAGTTTCCACAGGTTTCATGTACACAACAGAAATGTATGACTTTTACGAACAGAGAATTTTAAGATGGACTAATCAATATTTTTGGATTAACGCTGGATCAAAGCACTCTGTGTAATGTTTAAGGCTTTGCTCATATTGACAAATCTGCATAGAGTTATCACCTAACTCTGCAGTTTCCCTCAGCCAGCAGAGCATTTTAGCATCTTTTAGCTAACTGCACTGTTCTTGAGAGTGTAAAGCAATATGTGCTTGTAGAACTGACTTCAGTAAGTCTTGACTCTCCTCTGCAGATTGCCTGTGTCTCTGCTGTCATCCCGTCATGGAGAGTTCCATCACACTCTGGCAGTTCCTGTTGCAGCTGCTGCTTGACCAAAGCCACAAACATCTAATCTGCTGGACGTCCAACGACGGCGAGTTCAAGCTGCTTAAGTCAGAGGAAGTGGCCAAGCTCTGGGGGCTGCGCAAGAACAAGACCAACATGAATTATGACAAGCTGAGCAGAGCCCTGCGCTACTACTATGACAAAGTATGCAACATATACATTTCAAAATACACTGAACAGTCGAAGTGTTTATGTCATTAGGGCCATGAAACCCACTTGAAATCAACACACCAACATGCTAATAAAAGGGTTTAAAATAAGAACTCTTCTTTCCTCTGTAGAACATTATCAAGAAGGTGATTGGCCAGAAGTTCGTCTACAGGTTTGTGTCGTTCCCTGAGATTCTGAAGATGGACCCTGCGGTGGTGGAGTCGGGCCGGAGCTGTGAGGAAAGCAGTAGTGCGACATCAGAGCCTGAAGCTGAAGACGAGGATGGGGGTGGGAGAAACCAATACCTACGCTCCGGCCTGTACTCCTCCTTCACCATCAGTTCCCTGCAACACTCCTTAGAACCTCACCATCCGATTAAGATGGAGCCCAGATCCGATCACCATGACGACAGCTCCTCTGTCATCCGGTTCGTAACCAATCATGGCCACTCCTCCCTGCCATCCACCCCACCCCCGTCTTCGACTGAGACCTCCCATTCTTCCAGGCCGTCTCCTCCGCAAGCCCGCCTTTCCTCCTGCTCCTCCTCACCGTCACAGAGCCCTGCACACGTATCGTGGAGGGGGCGGGGCCAGAGCTCAGAGACTGGTGAGTTGGAGCAGAGCGCTCAACCTCTAAACCTGTCATCTGGTCAGAGGGAGAGAGTAAGGTCACAAAGCACGACAACACCAGAGAGGAGGGGATTGGTCAGTAGTGCACCTTTGAAAAGCAGAAAACCCAAAGGCTTGGAACTCTCCACCTCCTCCCTCCTCCTGACAGGAAGTGACCTTGTCTCCATTGCTCTCAACAGCCCAGCGCTGCCTTCAGGGTCCCTGACCCCTGCCTTCTTCACCGCACAGGTACAACAAGATACATAACGCATGTATTAACATCACTGCACACACACACAGTCCATCTGTGAACACAGGTGGTTTCAGGTGAGGGCAGAGTCAGAGAAAAGAGGAGAGGCAAACGTTGGTGCATGCGTTTTTGGAGAATGAAGAAAGTTAAACTTGTAGACAGGGAGGAGATGGAAAGAGGTGAGCGGAAAGACGGGAGAAGACGAGGGAGGGAGGAGGTTCATAAGTGAAGCCATATGTTCCTGAAGCTCCTGATTCACTGGCAGGAACACACTGACCGACTCAGGACATTCTGACTACATTCAGGCATTCAGCACACGCTTTTATCCGACTGAGCAGCGACAGGCTGCTAAGTGTACAATACATAATTAATGGAAAATAAAAGTGTATGCTAAAGCGTTCACTCGTCACTGAACGTTTTGTATGATGAAGCATTTGAAAGGAACACCTGAGCGATTGGTTAAGTGTCCACAGCCCATTATCCACTACAGGAACCTGCAAGAATTCAGAAACCTTTGCTGAACTTTCCCCAGGACAGATGTGCTTCTGATTTCAGCTGCTACATTATAAAACAGTCCCTGCAGTTGACCCTGTTGTCCACCAGAAACCAGTCTACAGTGGTTGCTGGTCTTTGATGGCCTAAAGTGGTATCCTGCTAGCAAAGCTGAGAGCTCGATCTAGATGGTAAATCAGCAACAACAGTCAAAACATCCCAAACTGTTTTGGATCAGCAAAGTGAGTGATCACAGAAAGGAAAGATGGATATAGCTAAAGCACAGCCCTGTGCCTTATTACAGCAAGAGTTTGGCACAGTTTGCTGCCATGAAAAACAGATTCTCTAACATATTTTAGCTCATTTTACGCCCTTATTAGAAAGTCGATCATAGACAGATGACAGGAAATGAGGCCACCACCTTAAACCCTTTGGCCACCCGTGTGCCTTTTTAAAGATTTTAAAGAATTAAGCTTGTGCATTATGTAAAGTGTAATTAAAAGAAAAACTGAAGCAGGACCAAAATAAATCTGTATCTTTGCAGTGAGAAGGTAAACACAAACACACTTAAGAAACTGTCGTTTCTGAACTTTTTAGTTACTTATTGTCGTGATAGAACAGAGTCTTCTGTTCTCATGCCAGAGCCAGAATGAAAACCAAACTGGCCTTAGTTAAATAATAAGAGACAGGAGAAAATATATTTCATGAATCCATGTGAGTGCAGCTTCCTGACCTGCAGGGAGTCTGTCTGCCAAGTCAGTCAGTCTGGTAGACATGAGTTCACTAGAGGGCAGACTTGGCTTCGAGCTCTGGGTGAGACTGAATGATATGACAGCTTCACCACAGACTATGTAGAGCTCTGAGGACTTATTGCCAGAATAAATACCATCATCTCCATCCCTGTCTATTTATCCTCTGACATTTCATTTTGGGTTTTGTCAATGCAGACTCCGTCTGGTCTGCTGCTCACTCCCAGTCCTCTACTCTCCAATATCCATTTCTGGTCCAGCCTGAGTCCTGTAGGACCCCTGAGTCCTGCCCAACTGCAGAGCCATGCCTCCCTCTTTCAGGTAACAGACACAATGTATTCATACACACACAAAAAATACTGGGAGAAAATGTGAACTCCAACTTTGTCTCTGTAAAGCTGGAAAATACTTTCACTGATAATTATGTAAAATGTGCTCCAAAATAAGCCCTAAAGCTTTCAGTTCTGTGTCAAAGGGACAAACAAACCTTTATTTTCCATACCTGCCTGTCAGAGAAAATACCAGCTTGCTCTGGTGGTGATAGATACAAAATCTCTGTCTGCCTATGAATCTCTATTTACCGCAGATCCCTCCCTCATAACTACAGGATCTTTCATTTCACACCGCAGATTTACCTCGAAGGTTGTTTTCATACAGTTGTGTGTGTGTGTGCTGGTGTATGTGTGATTCGCAGTGTGCCAGGGTTTCAAAATAAGCTACAGATGTTTCCGTTCTGGTGTGGACAAGAAGAGGGGGCAACTTCCTGTTGGCTAGGGGGAAAGGGAGAGGGCTGGTTGGTCAGGAGCCCCTCCCACCCATGTTAACTCTCTGACACAAACAGACACACACACAACCCCCAAAAAACTAAACTTAAGAGATGCTTAAGTAAGTTAATGTTAATGACCAGCTTTAGTCCCCACAACACGGGTTGGTCCTCGTAACGTAGGTATGAGAGTAGGTCCCCACAGCGTAATATAAGCAAAAGTGCACTCTCCTCTGTGACGCAGCAGCAGGCAGACAAGAGAGCGGCAGAAAATAGAGAAGTCATGTAATGTCACCTCAAGCAGAACCTAAATTTCCTTGTCTTTTCACAGAAATTATTCTGTGAAAGCACTGACGAACCTTGACATTACCGTTGACAGTATGGACGCAACATCGTTGGTGTTGTATGGGTGGTGGGACTGATATTAATGATCAGTGTGAACTCACAATGACTTAAGTCATTTAACCATATCAATTCTCTTTAATGCCCACTGTGTCAGATTTGAACATTTCTCACTTAAGCTAGCATCAGTGTGTTCCACAGCGTTCAAGATGCTGTAATCACATAACTAATTCTCCACATAGGAACTTGAATAGTGATACCAAGCATTGCACATTTCTCTTTTACATTCTTAAACTTCTTAAAATCAAGCTGAAGTATTCCAGGTTTCTCTTGTGAAGCTCTGCATCATTGGATTAAATGAGTTGTGGTTTCCTCCTCTAACTCAAACTGTCCTGCTGCAGTTCCCCACACTGCTGAATGGACCCATCCCCGTGCCTTTAACCAGCATGGACGCCCCCTCTTCTCTGCTGCTCTCCTCCAGCTCCCACAAGTCCTGATGCCACCCCGAGCTCTGAGAACGAGCTGGGCTAAACCGGGCCGACCTAGGCTAGATCAGCACCGAGCCAGTCAGTGTTAAACTGATGATGAATGGCACAGGAGTTGGATTTCCTCTGAGTTATAGTTCTGATCTGAAACCTGTTCCTTTGCATTTATTACCCGAAGAAACAGGAGCTTCACTCTGAAGCTTTGCTCTCTGAGAAGAGTATCCACATTAGACATTTCTTTGTGTGTTCTTTGCATTCGTGTTTGGGGTTTTCCTCTTTTCAAGATGGAAAAGCTTCTGAATTTCTCTTCATGCAAAGAAATTGACTGAGGGTCAAGTTTCTCATCTCATTTTAAATCTCATCTCATTTTACACTTGATATCCATTTGTCCAGATCTAGAGTGTGGCTGCGAGATGAATCCCTCACTGACTCCTAGCAGAGCGCCTGCTAGCCAGTGCGCCAAACGCTGTAGAAATCTTTATTTTGTTCTCTATATTGCTTTGACTTGACGCTGTGAACTTTTTAAAATTTCTGTATAGTTTAATGCTTTTTTTGTTAATGCACTGTCTTGTTAAGCCTTGTACCAGCTGTGCCTTCAATATTTTAAGATGTGTGTTGTATTAAGCTTTAAACCAGGTTTTACTAGACATTCCAGGTCAAAATTGCACAAAAGCCTTTTTTTTCTGTAAAATTGTTCCTGGTTATTTTTATAGAGAAATTAATGGAAATGTATTCTCACTGATTTGCTTGTGTTTTGCTGTTCTGTTGAGAACTTTTTGGAATAAAATGAAAAACCTTTTAGAAGTTTCTAACTGTAATAACTCAAGTTGTGAATCACCACTCAAAGAATGAATCACAGACTGTTTATGAAACAGATTAAATTTACTTTCGATGGTTATGAGAAATAAATAGTTCCAGTAAAAAGAGTCACACACCAACTGTTGACCGGCAGCTCAGTGTTTCAGAGAGGTCGAATTCACAACACAGCAGGCCTTCCATGCATCAGGCGCACACACGCACACGCACACATACGCACGCACGTTCAGACATGTTCACATAAATTCATTCATACATTTGAAAAAGTTGTACAATGACAAATATCTAACCATTGTAGAAATCTACTTTCATGCATGTCACTGTTGTTCATGTAAAAAAAGAAAACTGCTGTTAGCAGAAACACTGTTGGCAGTTAACAGTGGAATAATCCTGCATTCCCATGTTTGTGTATAAAATGAAAAATACAGCTTTTTTTTTGCAGTGAAACATCCAAACACAGATGTTTTTGTGAAATACAATGAGGAGAAGGTTTCCCCATTTTAAAGCTACCTAGGGAGAAATCATGAGGCAGTGGGTCAATGTAATACAGGACGTCTGCCATTAATATAAACAGTGGGCAATTAAAGCGAGGATGAGCAGGGATGCCATCTTCCTCTCCTCTAGAGGAGTTGTTTAGATGAATGTTAGTCTAGTCTGCCTGACTTATTGATCCTTTATCTAATGAGGATTTATGCAAGTTATGACCGTGCCTCTGGCATATCACTCGTCAGTGTGTATTGATGAATCGGTGGTGCTGAAGCAGCAGACGGATTCGTAATTGTCCCGCCCGTCTGTCGTTTACATCTAGAATATTCTCCAAACTATATACTATAAATACTCATGATCAAAGTGACAAGTAGCAACGTAGTGGCAGCGGAGAGAGAGGATCACAGGGACACGCTGCTGTCTGTAGTATTCCTGTAACATTCAGTGGCTTCTATGCTGCTGGGAATGCATCCCAGACCAAACCACCTGACTACAGGTCTGGTTTTGACGTCAGGATTTACAGGATTATTACACTCTTTTCTGCAAACTGTGTTTAAGTTAATGCTTATTACATTGATTTTCTCAGCCTTTAACGACTGTCAAGCATTAGCAGTGCCTCTAGCACTTTTCTAGCACGTTCTACCCAATCTGTTCAGACAGATGACTCTAGTGTTGCTCAAATCCTTTAAATCTCAGCAAATGTGAAATTCTCATGTAGATGTTGAGCAAAAGAGCCGCAGTAACTAGATGATCTCCCTCAGACCCTCTCACACTATCACGCAGTGAACCTGTGACATGCAATGCATTCCTGGTGTTGTCAGTGCAGACGCTCCTGCACTGCACTCAGTTCTATTTTTGCTACTGTGAGCGCAGAAATTGCTCTCTGCCTTTTCCATGATGGATTTGTCCCTGTGTGACTGTCAAATTTTGGCATAAAATGGCAGCTCTGCAGTTCTTGCTTTCTGATTCTGAAAGTCCTAAAACATGATGTTAAGCACAAACCTTGAAATTTCGGGTAATAGTTTGAGTTATTAGCTTTTTACTGAAAGTTAGATGAGAAGATCAATATCACTCTATACAGGTCTGCACAATAAACACGTAGAGGGAGGCAGCAGCTGGTTAGCACATCTTAGCTTAGCATAAAAAGACTCTGCGAAGTCACTATGCCCGCCCAAGATGTTGTCCGGCTAAGACAAACTAAGACACTCCTGGTGCTAGCTTCATTGCTGCACAGGGACAAGAGTGACATCTGTATTCTCATCTAACTCTTGCAAGAACGCAAATCAGCACAGCACAGCTGTTGGAAACATCTGGAGAGAAGGTGACTACACCTTCGTTGGTACACAGGGATAAGACAAATACTCACTGCTACTTAACTAAGCCAGGATTACATAGCACAGCAGCAGACATTTATTGTGTTTAAGTGATTTTGTGGGATGGGAGATCTTCCACTTGCTTCAGTAACCATGCAGTCGAAAGTGAGATTTCTCTAATGGCTTCATCTGTAGCATCACTGTAAGTTGCAAACAACACAGCGGGCAGTTAAATCTAAAATTTCAATTTGAAACTTTTTTTTTCTTCTTGTGTACAAACGCTGGAGAGAGCAGGTCCGACGGCAAGCGGAAATCAACCGTTTCGCTTCTGACCACGCCGGCCCACCCCCTCCGAAAAAACATGCCACATTGACGCTGTTGTTTCACACGGAGAGGTCAAAGGTCACAGACACAGAGAACACATCTTAATACTGCTGGGTAAACTCGGCCGTGTCGAGGCCCGGGTCCCTGATTCCAAGAAAAAAAAACTAAAAAAACAGACTGAAGTGCAAGTTAAAAACATGAGTTACTGCAGTGAGAGTCCAAACGCACACAGAGCGACAAAGTGTAGCTTGCATTTAAAAAAAAAAAAAAAAAAAAGCACTGAAGTCCTGGCAGTTTTGTGAGGGGTTTTAGGGAAGGCTTGCTGGCTTCCTGTGGGACGTCACATGACTTCCTGTTCAGCTCCAGTATTTCTCCTCTTTTATCCGTGCTTTTCGCCATCTTCTGAACAGTTTGCCCCCCCCCCCCCCCAGTTTTGGTCCCGTTGCTGAGCCAGAATGGGCAAAAGAACAAAAGAACCGAAAGCTGGTTTCATGTTCTCCCAGTTTGATTGGACTTTGTGTGCTTCTTTAACCCACAGACCAAAATTGTCACCGTAATCCATTCACAGTTCTGCCCCTCAGGGTAGCAGGGCCTTTAGAAGCAAAGTTGACTGAAATTTAAAAAAAAAAATGACGACGAGGAATCCAGAGGAACCGTTTTTCCCCAACTAAGACCATCTAACCGTCCCAGTCTCTCTAAACCTGGAAATAGAGTTCAGTCATGGAAGCTCTAAGAAAAACAAAACATGAACTCCAAATATATATAGATACTGTGTACGTATTCCCCCCAAAAAATCTGAAGAAACTGAAGCATTCGGTCTCCAAGCACAACAGGAACAAAAACTTGTCACAGCGTTGACATCAACATCAGTGGAATTCTAACTCAAACGAAGCCGGAGGATCGTAGTCAGAAGAAAAACAATGGTAACCTTACCGACTGCTCAACTGTGCATGGCGTCTCGAGTTCACATCTTGTACACACAAACACATGCACACGCACACACACGCACGCACGCGGTGTGTTAAATACAGACAGTAGTAGTTTAGCAGCAAAAAATTCAACCTCACCCCACCCCCCAATAAATAAACACAGTCTCCAAATAGATTCAACCCAGAGTCACTTGCTCAGAGGGGTGTGTGTGCGTGTTTATGTGCATGTGTGCAGGTAGGGGAGGGGGAGGGTCACTCCAAAGGGAGGTGGGCTCATGCGAGAGGTTGGTGGGAAGGGATGAAGAAGTTGGGCGGTTGAAAATCCTCTTCATCAGAGATTAGAAGAGCATGCTCTGCCTCCTGTTGATCTTGCCATTACCTGGAAGAAAAAGACAGACTCTAAAAATACAATACCCATAATGCCTTTGCGTTACATTAAAAAGACACTATGCAGCCTCTATAGATCAACATATTATTTTTTTATGGCAATTTAAAGGGGCACCACTGAAGTTCACTTTACTTGTAAGTAGGAGTCCTACTCAACCAGTGAAAAAATAAAACCCTGATGATGTCTTCAGGGTAATCTAGGGGTTTCTTGAGACTTACAATGTTTTTTATAGGAAGGCTGCATTATAAACTGGAACTGTTTGCAAGAAGTGGGCATTTAAGAGCCCAGGAGGGTCAAATGAAAGACGTTGCATTATGGGAAATGTAGGAACCAGTGTTGTTGAAGCTTGACCCCTACAAGAAACTAAAGGTTCTCGCTCCCTGCTGTTTAAGTTTTGACCACTCATTTAACCTGCTTTCTGATGATTGCCACACATGAGATCATGGAAGAAAACTTAATCTTTTTGTCTAATGATCTAACAAGGTGAAACAGTGAAATCATTTGGATGTGATCCGCACCCACCTGACTCTGGGTATGAGGAGTTCCTGTAGCCAGGGTCTCTCTGCAGCTGCACTTCCTTTAATGTGAATATTGATACACCTACAACACAGAGGACAACTTCAGTCTACAGCAAATAAACAACAAACAGGAAACACGAAGAAAAGGAAGAAAACCCAAGAAAGACTGCTTGAATCAGTTGTTTTTGCGCGCTCACTCTCGAGCAGTGTGTGAACCCTCATGCCGAGCTGCCTGAAGTAGGAATGCTTCATAGCCTCTTCAGCTGAAATCCTCTTCTTGGATTCGTACTGTGGAGACAGAAGCAGGAGATATAAAGCGTCCTGTGATCTTAGCGGACAATGCTGTGGCTGTTGTGTCTGCAATCAGTGACTGAGTGAGATAAACTGTGATGAATTAAAAAAAACAAACATTAGAAACAGGAACCCAGTGTACTTCATTGGAAATACTGTGCAAGGGAAACCACAGAGTGCTACGCCCCCTGCTGTCTACACCTGGTACTGAAGGGATGTCCAAACTATATCTATTAAGGATGGTTTTAACATGAAAGAGAATTTTTATCTGATCTCACAATACACTAAAAATCATGTGCATATCCTGATTTTTATGCATGTTTAGGTTTGAAAAGTTTTCATGGTGTTTTCAAGTTAAAAGTTTGATTGATTGAGCACTGAATCTACATTAGGTTAATGGGGCTTCAAGATAAGAACATGAAAATGAAAAGCAGGGGAAAAAAGGTGTGAAATGCAGTGAGCCAATTGCATTCTGGGTATTAGGAGGAAAGTAAACACTCACTTTGAGGAAAGACAGCAGCAGCTCGATGCCTTCACCATCCAGCCTAGAGGGGACAAAAGGAAGAGCAACAGTTTACTGTCTGCCTGCAGCACAGCCTGATGGGAAAGAGGGAGCTCATGGGAGGAAGGAAGTGGATGGCTGTCTGTAAAATGTTCCACAGGACTTCCTGCCTGTGGCACACACACAAACACACACACAAAACATGACTGTATACTGGCAAATGGGTCATGGGTACATAAAAAACAAGCACGCAGACCGCAGTACCTGGGCGCGTGGTTGATTAGCGGCTGTGGTTTGTATTTGGGGAAGTTGTAGGATTTGAACTCTTCGATGGAGGAGATTCCCGGCCAGCTCTCCTCTGTGGGTGTGCCTGAAGTCACAGAATCACAGCCTCTCAGATACTCAGCATTTGGCCTCGTTCAGGTGAGTGATGAAACATTTGATGAAGCTTATGCTGATGTGGCGGGGGCAGGAGTCACTCACCCAGTAACCTGAAAATAAGGTGGAGCTCGTCCTCAACGGTGGAGCCGGGGAACAGCGGCCGACCTGCAGCCATCTCATAGAATATACAACCAACACCCCTGCAGACACACACACACACACACACACACACACACACACAAGCACAGAGCCTTCATCTGCAAATTCTTTTAATTAAGGAGCCTTTGGGGGATGTAAACAGGAAGTAAAATGTTGCCAGAGTGGGTCAGTGATGGGCTACAACAAAATATTATAGTATGTTGAATTATTTGATGAAGGGCTCAAATGATGAAATGAGTGGTGGCTCGTACCACATATCGATCTGTGTTGAATACTCAGAGGATCCCAGCAGAACATCAGGAGGCCGGTACCAGAGAGTCACAACCTCATTGGAGTAGGTTTTAGTCGGGACAGACTTGGCCCTCGCCAGACCTGCCAGCCCACCACAGACATAAACAAACATCAGGATTCTGTACTCAGAAAGTATTATATCTATTAAAGCACAACTGGAAATCATTTTCAAACCTTCCTTCCCAAACTGTACGACAGCAGGAATATACTCCCGCTCCTCTGTTCTCTACTACCCTAAAAACAGTATTAGCTCCTGCTGTGACTCCTCTTACCGAAATCAGCCAGTTTGAGTTCTCCTCTCTCGTTGATAAGGAGGTTCTGGGGCTTGAGGTCCCTGTGGAGAACTTTCCTCTTATGACAATACGACAGACCTCGCAAAATCTGGAAGAGGAATATCTGGAAAGATACGTGTCAAAAGTTGATGTTATGAATATGTCTGATCACGAAGGATTCTTTTGCGATTATTATTGTGGTCCAAAACACTATGCAGGCCCACCTCTCTAACATTCCAAAGTAAAGAGAGCAAAATCAAAAGTGTAATAGTCAGTAAAAGTGAAAAAGAGATGTCCTCACCTTCACATTGTGCATGCTCATTATGTTTCCACAGTCATCCATGTACTGCTTCAAGTCCTTATCCTGCAGGGAGAGATGACACCATCAGACGAGAGTAGATACAATGCAGTAAGCAGTAACTGTCTGTGTTAATGTTTCTGCTCTTTTCCCACATTTTTAAATAATGTTAACAACCTTATCATTATACAATTTTGCAACAACTTCTCATATTTTCATATCCAGCTCTTTTCTTTATATTGACTTTACAAGTGTTGTGTCCGTAAAGCACTCCACAAAGAGCATCGTGCATTGAGAGCATGGGGGAAGCAGCGAGTCTTACGAGGTACTCGAAGACGAGCGTGAGGCTCTTGTCAGTGTGGACGATGTCGTGTAGCGTCACGATGTTTGCGTGTTTGAGGTCCTTCAGTAGTGACACTGCAGACACAATGACCGACAGATGTTTATACAAAGAGAAACACTTTTTAATGACAGATCCTGATGGCTCCACTTGTGCATGTTATTATTCTATTAACAATATTAATTGTATTATTTGAAACAGTGTATGACTGTCTGTGATCAAGATGAGAAAAAGTTTATTTCCATAAGAAAGCTGCACTGAAATGCAGGAGGAGAAACCTTCTCTGATTGCGGTGCACGGTGCTCCCTCCTCATGCTCCAGTCGGATCTCCTTCAGCGCCACCAGGTTGTCCGTCAGTTTACTGCGTCCTTTAAATACCGTGGCGTAGGTTCCCTGAACGCAACACATGATGCTGGCTCAATATTACAGAATTAACATGTGAAATATATTGATTTCATTAATATCAGATGGGGTTTCAGGATTTCCTTACCTCTCCCAGTTTGTCCAGTTTAATGTACGTCTCCAACTTGCCAAAGCCAATCTCAGACTGAGGGAAAGACAGAGGACAAAATCAGAATTACAATTAAATTATGGGGCCACTAATAACATGTGGTTTATGTACCATTTTGGATCTGCAGGCTGCTTAGTCTGTGCATTTTACTGCAACACCTGATAGCTCATTTCAACAGACAGGCAGGTGTGTAGTATTCTGGTCTGTCACTGTCGGTGCCTCTTCTGTGATGAATTTATCTGTGTATGCGTGTTGAATGATGGTGCAAAAAAAGCTGCTTCAGGCGCCTTTGCTCTTCAAAAGGACGAACAACAAACTCAAAGCGTACAGTTGTACAGTCTTAAATCAGGTTTTCACACTGCGGGGCATTTTAGGTGCTTCAAAACCTTCTGCGCTTGATTACTGCAATTTGCTTCAAAAGCCATACTTGTTCCCAGAGTCATAACTCATTCAAATCTGAACGCAGAGACATGATACACATATTTCATTAAGTGGGACTTGAAAAAATACGCTCCTTACAGCCCCAGAACTTGAGAATCATCACGCTTTCATGTTTTCTTCGGTGTACATCCGTGGGTACACTGCTAACAAGAACTGCTACTCATTCATGTGGCAAACTTTCAATGGTGCTTAATAGCCAAAATGTAGCAGTCGGTGCTGGCAATGTAGGTGCTGGGAAGATCTTGAGCTGACATGACATTCGAGAAAAGATTTGGCCAAGAGGAGAACAACAATACATCAAAGTACTACTGGAACAAGAAATGCAGCATTCCACCTGGTCCTAGCTTAGAAAGAACCACAGGCAAAAACTTTTTTAAGCTTCGGCGTCACCGCTGGCGAACGTCTAATATGCATAAACCTGCTTGTCACTGACACCCTGCAACAAAGCCGCACGAGCTGAGCATTATGATCTAATTTGATGGGCTGAAGGCAGGAGGTGAGCGCTTGTGACTCCAGATAAATCCATCCTGGTCTTACACCAGTTGCCATGGCAACTTGCACAGAGGGAGTCTGGTAAGAGCGCCGCGAAGCAATAAAGCTAGCACACACAGACACGGACACGTGCAGACACTGACCAGTGAGGCTCGGCGGGAGCGTCGGCTGAGCGGCTGGTCAAAGGGGGGGCTGCTGAGCTGCAGCTTCTCCAGGTAACCGTCGGGAATTCGGATGTCAGCAGGCAGAGACAAGCGCTTGTTGAGGTCCTAAAACACACACGCACAGAAGAATGTTTAAAATGTGTATTTAAACTTGCTTTTCATTTGACATTCCTGCAGTGGGGTAGTTTTTTAAGACAAAGAGGTTTGCATTTAAAGCCAAAAAATTCAATAGCAAGATTAAATTCTTGCTACTCATACTTGTTGAACTTCAACACATGACGGTTATGAGCCACGCTGATGCTTTTCTGCAGTCGTGCACGAGAAAATGTACCGCTACATGCCCCGAGTCTGTATGTGGTGTGGGGCATGTTTCAGCAGCAAGCAGCACAAGACAATGTAGGCTAACGAGTCCACCCATCCACCCACACACACACACACACACACACACACACACACACACACACACACACACACACACACGTCGAAAATAACCCATCTCCTCCTACTCCCCGAGAGAGAAGACAGAGATGAGGCCGATCGGCGTCTTATGGAGGGTGAAAATAAGAGGCAGTGCGTCGAGGCGCGACTGCGGCTGAACAGCGAAACCTTTGAAAGCACGAATCAGATTGCGATGTGAAGACACAACGCCTGTAAACAAAACAGCAAGACAAACCAGGCGTGAATATAAGCAAATTATACATGTGTTTATTAATCTCTGCAGCTCGTATTCTCAGTCTGTATTCAGAGCGCAGGCAGCTGTTGTCAGTATTACTGGGCTCATATTGTATTTTTGCCGATCATATCCATTCTAGGGTCAAAATAAAGACCACAACTGATAGCGATGCACTGACATAATGCTGACTGATGTGGGGAAAAACAAGGCAGAGCGGAGTAAAAATACAACGAGAGAAGGCGTCACATCTGTTTGGTCATTGTGCACGCTTTTAAGTTTGTCCCTCTCCACAAATACCATCTGCTTTCATTTCATAATGCAGTCTTTTGTCCTCCCTGACAGTGCTGCTCGGAGGAGATGCCAGTGTATGACAAGTGAGGATTCAAATAAAAGCTCTGATTATGGTGTCTTCAAGAGGTATTATGTAATGTGAGTCTGTGCTGCTTTTTCTCTGATGTGAGGTGTCTTAAAACTCATCACTCAACCACAGATTTTGTCCTGTCCTCTCAGCATTTCATCTATTTTTATGACTTTTTACTTACTTTGTCATCCTAATTTTAAAAACTGTCACTTGTGTAAAGTGTGTGATAATCATTTAATGGTTCAAGTTGTTCATCAGCTAAAAATTCCATCCATTCTCTGTGTCCTGGATATCTTTTATATCATTTAAAATGTCATATCTGTGAGCACTGTGATACGCACTGTTCACTATTTTCAGACATTTTAATGACAACTAATCAAGTCATCTACAAAAAAATGGAGAGACTAATTAAAAATGAAAATGTTAGTTGTAGCCATACTACTCCATAATCTGTTATCTACATGCGATCGGTGCTGAGTCGCCCCAAAGCCTGTGCTTTCACATTCAAATAAAAGCAAATCTGCATTCGGTTACGCTACAAAAACATGACTACTCCCATAGTAACATCAAAGTTAACACAATATACCACATATGTGAATGACCTAAACCAAAAACTAACCAGAAAGTGAGTGTGATTAACAAGAATACACCGCTGAGTTTGGTTAATGTCTTGAATTACATGCCGATGGTGCACACTCTTGACTTCCAAGGCTTAGAGAACTGTCAGTCTTGAATACTACATTCGTTGACCTAAGTTTGTAATAAGTGTTTTTGAGGTGACAGACTTGTAGAGGCACAACATAAGTGAAAGAAAGCCGACTGCCTGCCAACAGCAGCCAGTAAGCGAGTGTGCACACTGTCCTCTTAACCTCTTTACTGGTATAATACAGCTTCATTAAAACCTCCGGCGGTATCAAAAGAACCACAAGAAGAGCAGCACACTTAAGATCATGTAACAGAGCTTGTGTGTGTGTGTGTGTGTGTGTGTGTGTGTGTGTGTGTGTGTGTACGTGCACCAAGTCAAGTGTTCATCACCACATCCTTCAGCTCCTCTTGCTTCGTGCACGTACAAATGAGATAAACACTCAAAACAAGTGAAAAATAGGTCACCAGTGTGTGTGTGTGTGTGTGTATGTGTGTGTGTGTCACATATGCTCCTCTGCCAGCAGGGGGCAGGAGGCCTCCAGGCTCAGAGGCTCCTCCAAAATCCAACTTCCCCCAGGGTACAATAATTATAAAGGCAAAGATGGTTTATTGGTAACGTCTGCATGCAATGTAGCGTAAAGCCACAGGGAGCCAACATTTAGCTTCATTTTATTTAGAGCTTAAAGCCTTACGTAATGTATATCAACAGGCAGAAATGTCAAAATGTAGGTTATTCTGAAACAATTTTGTTTGCCTATGTGCAAATGTATTTCATATTTAACTCAAAGAGAGCAGTAAGGGAACCAGAAAAGAAAAGACCATTTCTAGCTTAATCTGAAATTTCATCCATGTAGAGCTGATGCTCTGATGTCAAGCAGGTGCTTAAACGCCAACATGATTGTTGAATGGCACATATGATTACATACATCCTCACTAGAGGAACAAAGGAGACTCCTGTCCCAGCATGCTCTGGAGCACGCCGACACGTCTCACATAAAGTATAGAAAATCACTGCGGTTACAGCACAGATTACCGCCCTGCATCTCTTTACCAGACGCTGCAGTGGTCCTCGGGGAGCAGGTTGCTGTGAGTATCATGAAGCCCAGACACCAAGAGCCCATTAAGGAGATGAACAACCCACCACCCGAGCGCCCCCCCGATTCAAATCTCCCATGAGGCTGGGGGGGGAGAGAGGGAGGTGAGGAGCAGAGCAGAAAGAGAGGGGGTGAAGGGTGGAATGCAGACGAGCCATGTAAGCCACTTCTGCAGTTATTGCGCCACGTGTCTCACCTCCATGGAGATCCGCCGGTGGATGCGGTTCCTCAGACAGACGCCGGTGGGAGATTGCACCTCATCTGAGGACGTCCCCGACGCCTGGTCGCTCTCCCCATCCGAGCCCATCTTCAGGTTCTCATGCACAATATCTAAGACAGAAAGAGAATCACAATTACGCACAGACAAGATACAGAGATAATACAGGGTAGGCTGGATAAAGTAGACTGAAGACCCCCATTTAATCAGACCTGGTTCAGTCTGTTTAATATGACAGACAGGAGCATTTCTAGTTAGATCAATCATTTTTTCAGTGATACAGAGAAAAGCAGCAAATAGTCACATTTCAATGCCTTAAATGATTGATGGATGATCCCAACTGTTGCCAGCTGACTCTCTGTCAGTCAACTTGTCAAATGACTAGCTAATTGTTAAAGCACCAGAGCTGATCAGCGCTGTATTGTTTGACTTGACTAGGGCAACAGTTAAGTTAAACAGACCTTTTCAACAGCATTTTGTCTGACTTGTCAAACAGAGGTGACACTAACAACATGTATGTATGTTATTCAGAGAGCGTGGACCAACTTTAGACTGGGAAGAACAGAAAAACTGGTTGTCCTCATCAGGCGAATTCCTTAAGGGGGAAGGCTCTGACTGTCGATACACTGCAGCGTGCATGTGAGATGTGAGTTTTGCATGCATTTAATATGCATTTGTTATATTTGTACAACAGAAATGAGAAACATGAGTGAAAAGAAACACTTTTGATACTGATGTTATTTCAATAAAAGTCCATTTGGGAGGATTTGGGAATACAGTGGATATGTATTTGCAGCACTGCAGTAGATGCATTTAAACTCAGTATTTGTTGAATATTTCATCTGACTTTAAGACTGAATAGAAATAAAAGCTCTAGCACTGGCCCTCAAACCTATGTCTCTCTACCCCTCTGTCTCTCTCTCATCTCCTCTCACAGCCTTGTAACCTCCGAGGCCAAAGATATGGTAGTAGTGGTACTAGTGAAGGTACCACTACTACCATATCACTGCAGGAGCGAACACACTGACACACAAACCACATGCAACCCCCCCCAACTCACACACACACACACATGCGCGCACACACAGTTAATGAGTAGCTGTGGGTGAACAGTTCTCTGTCATCAGCGTGTCAGCGCCTCCAACCACGCACTCGCTCATCAAATGTGAGTGCACAGAAATGAGAGGGGAAAGAAATCTCTGTTCTGTTGATGCAGATTAACTGTTATTCCAAACAGGATAATCCCGATTATTTCTCTAAACAACACACCAAACATAATTAATTGGAATTGTTAGTCTGGGTTTTGCACCCTGGTAAAGCTCTCTGACTCTGTGGTTCAGCCACAACCCAAAGGAACACTTTGCCCCAGATTGTGAACCTGTCTGCGGTCATCTGGTTAAAACCCAAAGTCTCTTCAGGTTAAAGGAAATGCTGCTCCACTTTTAGCCACTAAAATATCTTCAGGATTTTCCTCTGGGGCTGACTCGTGCTGTTCCACCCTACATGTCGCTCTTGTGTTTTTCCACACATGGTTAACGTGAGATTTCTCTGTTGCTCCTCCATCTGATCGTTGGTTTTGGTTTCAGTGGCAGAACTCGATAAATTACAGCAGGTCTTGAAGTGGAAGAGAAAATATAACACCAAGATAGAGAAGGCAACAAGCCGTCATGTCTGTCTTGCCAAAAAAAAAAAAAAAAAGTATGACAGAAAAGAAAGGAAGATGCTCCACATCTCAACCCCCCTGCAACCATCTACCTTCACACATCTCCTCTGTCCTCCCCCGGGGCCTCATGTATCAGCCATGCATGCATACTGGCGGTGTAACGGCACTTGTACTCATGCTAAACCGTTTGGTATGTTACTTCCTCAGTTCAGCACACGCTGTCAACAATTACTGTTGCAGTAGTTGTTTTAAGTCTGTGTACTCGCACGAGTGGAACTCTTTTACCTGGAATGTTTTGGCAGTGCGCCAGCTACAGCGTGCTGCTCGGCTTACCACCAAGCTCGCGTTCGTTCCTTCTCCTCGCAGCATTCAAGCAGCACCTCACAGCAGATTGAGACCAAAGCAATAACTAATGCCGCAGGAGTGTTTATCTCTTTGGATATGTGACCATACCCAATCTACAGAATACAGGATTCAGCACAGCTGCTCACTTCTACACATAGAATTACAATGATCACACAGGTGTAATAGCAGGTAAATCAATTCCACACAAACAGCTCTACTGTCAACCACATGAGCATAAGATTTCAGTTATACCATTTACTGTTTCCTGTTCGCTCACCTACACCTGTATCAGAGCTGTATTATGTTACCGCTGAGGCAAATCCTACAAGTGCTACTGCAGCGTCACATTAAAAGCATTCAACTGGCAAAATATGGGCTGCCTTGTATTGTGAATCAGTCACAGGAAATGCAATGCATTTGTCACAGAGATGAGGTTTTTGCAAGGGAGTAATGAAACAAGAAGGAGCAGCCACAGTGAGCTGTTGATGAACAGCTGTAGGTGACAGGCTGCACACCTCCAACTCCTCTGCAATCTAACCAGCTCCTGGCTGTCACTGCACACTGTTGCTCTGTGGAAAAGTGAGCAGCATGAAATCGGGTTGCATGTTAGCCGTGGCATGATGGAAAATTATTATGATGAAAATTACTGACAGACTTTTCTATTCGAGGCAAATGAGTTTAATTTGGCTGCACTGTAAACAGACACATCAGCTGCTCTTCTGTTGTATGGCATCAGTATGCATGCTCTGGTACCTGAGGACCCAGGACATTAAAACCTTCTAACATCCTCTTAAAGCTCGACATCAAACCTGTCTCTCTCCTCCCTCAAACTGCCACTCTTTCCTCCACATAACCTGGTTATTTTCTCTCCGTAAACATCTCACTGTCGGCCCACTTTCCTTCTCCTTCCTACTCGACTCCTTTTTGAAAACTTCCAAACGCTCTCTCTTCCCTTCTTCTGTCACTTCTCTGTATCACATTTCAATGTTTCTTGCTTCTTCAAAAACCTCACCAAACTCTTTCACTTCCCACTTCTCCCTTTCTTTCCCTTTCACTCTACATATTTCTCCTATCTCGCTTTCCCTTTTGCAGGGTTTTCACAGGCAGCTGCCGACCTCACTCCCTATTGCTTCAACACATTCCTTTGCTACCTGTCTTGCTACCAAAGTCTTCAAATGATCTCATCTGTCCCACTTTCTTTTGCGTGCAACCTCCTTTACCTTTCACACACTTCTCCATTATCTCCTGCCATTTCATATCTACTCTCATCCTCTCTAAAAACTCCCCAAATATTTTCTCCTCCCATCATTTCTCCACCTCCCGACTTGATTTCGTCTTTTCAAAACCCCCTGAAGCTGTTTTCAATCTTTCTAAATGTTTTTTCTTTCGCTTTAACCTACAAGACCCTTATAAGATTTCATCCTCCACCCATTTTTTATCTTTCTTTCCTGATCACCTCCATACATCCTTCCTTCACTTCCCTCCCTTGCTGTCTCCCTATCTGCCTCTGTACTGTCTTTAGCAGCTTTGCTAATAAGCACACAGAGTGTAGCAGCATCATCAATGTCCTACTTAAATGTCCTGTTTTTAGATCCAAGTCACAATATCTAGGCCAGGGTCCAGTGTGAGGCTCAAGAAGTCCTTTAGTGTATGATCTGCAAAAAATAGCTTGGAAAAGCACCAATCACGGTCCAAACGCCTGAAAGAATGAACATCATCATCGTCACTTACTACCAACAGAAACTAAGTGGGAAAAGTCCAACAATTTTTATCTAAGGTTTAGGGCAGCATGAGTCTGGCACGGTGAAGTGTAACTGATCACAAACGCTGTGAGATCAATGATGAATCTGGTATGAACGCCTGTCAGTATTCTTAAACTAATACAGCGATCGAAGGATGTGAAAATACTACAGAGTGAAAATGATTAATAACACGAGGAGGTGCTTTGAGCTCCAAATGCTCACCAAGCTAACATGCTGATGTTTAGTGACTACAATGTTTACCATATTCACCAACTTCGTGTCGTGCATTAGCATGCAAAAATGAGCTGATTAGCACTAAATAGAAAGTACAGCTGAGGCCTATGAGGATGTCATTAGTTTTGCAGGAATTTGGTCAAAAAAGAAAATATTGGACAAACTCAAATTTGGACCTGATGATGCCACAACATAGTCAGGGGATCGCCAAAGTTATTACAATTCATTTTGAGAGAGACGTGAATGGCTTATCCAAACACCCTGGCAATCCAATCATTGGGACAATTCAAAATCATAACTGTCAACCTCATAAGGCTCCAAAGGAAAAGAAGCATGATTGTACCAAATTATGTGCTATGTGTCTAACTGAGGTTGAGCTAATTCACTGGATATGTGAAAATCATATTATTCATACTATTTTCTGGATTGATCAGGTAACTAATGTTCTGACATCTGAGTAAGGTGCAGAGATGCTGCTTTTTCCAAGCGTTAGCTGCCGCACGATAACATATAAGCTTTAAATGTGACTGTGTGCTCATCTCTCCAGACCCTGCCACGCTTGGTTGGCTAAACACTGAAAAACCCAGAGGCTGGTAGATTTTGACACCCACAACACTTTTTTCCTCTGTTTCGTACTGTTCCCTGAATCATCTCATCGCCCTCTTGGCTGTTCCCCCGACCGCCAGCTTGAAATCTGCTGCTGCTTTGAATCATCCTGCAGTCGTCTTCCTTTCCAAGCCTCAGGATCAGACTCACTGCTACTGATCCAGTGTGATGAATCAGTTCACACGGGAAACAGCGTCATGTTTGACCGAATCCCCCGTCCAGCTGTCACTCAGGCAAAAACAGCCCTGCTGAGGGCGAAGAGAGAAGCTGCTTCTTGAGTTTATGAGAATAAGAAGCAGGATGGAAATATCAGGACCGTGACACGTTTCCTGTTTGTTCCTGGATGCCATCTGCTCTCCTACTACTCACTTCCTTCCGTGTGTGTGCGTGTGTGTGCGTGTGTGTGTGTGCGTGCGTGTGTGTAAGTGTGCGGCATGTGTGTGCGTCTCACCCAGACGACTGCCGTTGCGTGGCATTGCCATGAAGGACCCCAGGGTGCCACCAATGACGCTGTGTGGCCGGCGGAGGGGGGGCTTCTTGAAGGAGCCGGTGTACTGGTGCAGAAAGGAGTGCATGCTATGGGAGGTGGGGGGGCGGCCGTTCCTCATGAAAGGCTCTGAAACACAACAAAACTGTCATCACTTCTGGTTTTCTGAAAATAAACTTTGCATGCTTTACAGCTGCGTCACAAAACTCTGAAAACCCACATCAGGTACCAACATGGCGCAACAAAAGATGGGCTCTGATCTTCTTCAGCCTCATGGAGTGCGTTCATTTCAAATGCATGCCGTGTGGCCAAGCTTCACCCAAACCAACACAACTTTATTTGACATTCAAGTCAAGGTCCCGATGTTTCCATAAATACAAAGCAGGCGGTTTTGGTGGGATTTATTTTGTTTCTGTCAAGTTTGAATGAACTGTGTTTTATGAGTTAACCTGGCAATTAAGCTCGTCGCAGATCAATAGAAGAGAAAAACTTGAAATCAGAAGGCGTGTGGTTGTTTTTTTCTGTCTAATAAAGAAAATTGGTGTAAGAATATTTCCTTTCTTGACATTTTGTGAGTTTATTTTGTTTATTTATTAAACTAGAAAAGCTAATAGCACTTGTGTAACGTAGCAAACTCGCATACATCTCAAAGCTGAAAGTAGGGGGGCCTTACAGTGTGGAGTGTGCATGTTCTCCCCGTGTTCACCCGGGGTTTGTCGGCTGGCAGCCCACCGCTCCTGGTCTGCCGCGGAGGAACGACGGACCAAGATGGGTCAAATGCGAAGAATTAATTTCACATAAGCATAGCGTGTGTGCATGTAGTGCATTGCATTGTTGTGTGTGATAAATAAAGTACAGTTTCTTCTTTTTCTTGTTGTTCTTCTTCTTCTATAGTATCAGACTATCACCACTTCAGGTACAAACTGGCATGATGGGGCAGGACAGGCTGCAGCTAGCTGGTTAGATGTAAACCTCAGTATATATCTGTGCAAAACAACACACAGACGCCTTTAATAACATACTGTCAGAACTGTTACTTCTTCACATTCTGTTGATAATAATAGTTAATTTTTTTGAATGCGTTTAAGTAAAATTCTGGCCATATCTGACACACCTTTAATGGGAACGAGCTCTATCAACAAGCAAGACATGAGCCTCACCGATGGGACTCAATTAGCGATTACATTTTCAAACCTAGCTGAGGAGGAAACCCTGTAAGCAAAAACAGTATTATGACCCAGTATTCCCCCCATGGGCAGAGTTCAGCTACACTCCCACAAAAAGGTCATAAAGGGTCCCATTGTGATCTGCATTAGTCAGGCCATGGGTCGGATGCATCTTGCGGGTTCATCTCTCTTCCCCTGCCAACTTTCTTTAACTCGTCTGACCTTTTAAACTCTCAGCTGACAGACTGTGCTGTGTTCCCACATGTCAGCCTCCAAAATTAACATTATGCTGCCTGAAGGTGCTTGTCAGACATATCAGAATTACAAGCTGAGCGTGCATGAACAGAGGTAACAATGTTAGGTCTGCTTGGGATTTTCATGGCTATTATGAGCAGAGTATGGAAACAGTTCAGCATTAGAAATCAGAGTAATACAGTATGTGTCATATAACAATTTAAGTTCATGTATATAAGGTCATTCATTTTTACTTTTCTTATAAAACAAGGCTGCTGTCTTCAGCCAGACTCAAACTTGTAGCCACCTTTTCAGTCATCACCCTTTTCCAGAAAAGAATTACAAAATCAGGTATTTAAAGAAACACTGACACTGGTTCTACTGCTGCATATACTGGAAGCCTTTCTGGATGTCGAGCGACAGTCAAATAACTTAAATCAGAAACGCCGCGTGAAAGATGGATGTGCGTGTCCATTTATTTCGGCAGCTGTCAATCATAAGCGGCAGTGAGTCACTTCCATGTGTTGATCACACCGGCAGCTTATTGGAGACGAGCTGCAGACAGACAGATGTATTGTGGTGCCAAAACAGGCAGAATATTATATAACAAAGAGATGTCAAGGAAAGTGTTTGAGTGAGAATGCTTGTTTCCTGTACACCACCTGAGTGTGTGTGTGAGTGTGTGTGTGTGTGTGTGTTCAAGTAGCTCTCCTGCTCTTACTCCTGTTACATAACTTGTTTGAGAGCGACTCACTGGAAGTCCATTACAGCTGTTACTGACACACGCTGTACTCTCCCCTTCTCGTCATCACCTTCAGCTTCTGCATAATTTAAATACTCCTGAGAGCTACCAAGATACTGAAAGCCGTGTGTGAGTGTGTGTGCTTTCACATGCCTGCTGACGGACACATACAGGAAGATATTGTGAAAATCAGACCAGTGGAATTTCCTGCCCTGGTTGGACTGTGGCACTGATTCTCTACAACCGTTTTCAGGCTTTTTCCAACATGAAGTGTGGCTTAATTATAGGTATTTTTGACAGGTTTTACCCAGACGTTGGGTAAAGTGGAAAGAAAATGCAAATTAGCTGTTGGTTATACACCAAAATCCCTGAGCAAAAAAAGGCTTTTTCAAATTTGATTTCCATCATGAGTAATGTGTTTTTATCCAATATGTTAACACGTTTGTTTTGAAAAACAAATTCTTACCATTGTCCTTGGTGCCGCCATCCTCAATGGTCATCTGCTCGGCCAGTTCAGACAGAGACTCGTCGATGGTCTGACTGGAGCGGAGTGTTAACGACAGACGCTTCTTAATCCTCTTCATCTTTTCCATAGCAGGGCAGTGCGCGGCCTGCGGGACACAGAAGAACAAACAGTCAACACTCATTCAGAAGCCTCAGACTGATACGCAAGAAGACAAGTCGAGGACTGTTTTGTGGTTGTTGTTGTGCCTCTGTGTGCACGGCGTGGGGGATTCCAGAAGCCTCCCTACAATCCAAAATATCTCAGCTCATGAATAACGTAAAAATGCTTTTAATCCAATATTCATTCACTCTGCAAATGCTTGAACAGCACATGAATAAAGCATGAACAAAGCATGAATAAAGGATGAATATCGCAGACTTGAACACAGCTGTTTTCACTTACACACACGTTCAACACATTTAAACAGGGAGACATTAATGAGCTCTAATTGAAGGAGGAGAGAGTCAAAACAGGTCTGCAAACTCATGCTTGTGTTGTTCCAGACGATTGGGTTTGTGTTGACGCAGCAGTCGTCCAGGTCACAGGAAACACCTTGCTCAGTCTGCCTTAAGCCCGTCCCTGCTCATTGTGTTGCTGTGTTAACGCCCCATGCAAGTGTGTGTACATGCGTGTGTGTGTGTGTGAGACGGGAACGGGCATTCTGGGTGAGCGGAGGAAATGCAGAGAGGAAGCAGCAGTAGAAATGCCCCGCCCATCCCGCCCGACCCTCAGCGCAAAACAAACTGACCCCTGCCGTCACCATCTCTCGCCCGCTCTTTCTTTCTCTCTTCCTCTTTTTCGGTCTCTCTCAAGGTCGTTAGCTCGCCCCATACTCATGAGACACCATCTGCCCGTCTTCACGCACACACATACCCCACACACACGCCCCCTCAGCAATTTGTCATTCATGACACTGCGTGGCGAGAATCACTTCATCAATCAGTGTCGCGGCGTGTGACCACAATCTCACACCAACACACAATCACGACCTGCTCAGCGAGTTCTGCATAACACCACACACGCATCTGAGGGATATGCAGAATGCTTGTAGGTTTGTGTGGTTGTGCATGTGGGGGGGGGACATGACCTGAATTTCCACTCAGCTGGCTGCAGCTGGTCTAATTAAAGCCCAACAGGCGACCGGAAGAGGAATTTATTCATTAAAAGATTTCGCTTCATAAATATTAAATGCACTGCAGGAATGTAGTTTATAACAGGGTTATTTAGATGTCTGTAAAAGACCTAAACAGACGACAAAATCCACATTAAAGATCTGGAATTCTTTGGTATCAAAAAGGTTAACCAGTGTAGTTTGGATCGCAGTGCACTCACACCATTAAATGTTATAGATTAGATCAGGGCTTTTGTTCTTACTGCTGCATCTTAAAATGTGGAAAGTCTGAGTGACTAACAGCTTGAAGGGGGGTTAACACAAAATATCAAGTTTAAAATCCGTCAATGTTTCCAAGAGCGAGACTCAACTGTCAAAATGACAACGTGAGAACTCCTAAAAGTGCTCAGAATAATGGAAAGTTTGACAAATGAGAACATCCCATCTGGTAATGATATTAATGTGTGAAATGATCAAAATCACTGGAACAAGCGGTTAGACCTTTGGCTGAGACTGGTGTCGACTTTAGCAGAGCTTAGTAGTAACACAGTGTTACTTTAATATCACTCAAGTTATATTTAAAGCAAGTTCGCAGATAGATGGGTGACAGATAAAATCTTTCACAGAATATGGAAAATTATATCTAAATATTTATTAATATGATTGTTTTCTGGACATCAAACCAGGAAACATTCATATGATAAAATACTCTGAAGATGAAGGAAATCTGAGGGTGTGGATGTAGAAAGCGGTGAGCTAGATAGCCTGCTCCCCATATCTGCTTAAGGCTAGCATCTCAAGGCTACGTTAGCCACTGCTAGCATAACACACCCGAATCTCTGACTTAACTGTGGGGTCAGCAGTCTAATTGCATTGTGGGTAATGTAGGTAGATATGTATATACGATGATATCACTCATGTAACAGCAACACCAGTGACAGACTCAGGAAAAAACTGAAATTATGACTAAATTCCCATTTAGAAGAAAGAATGTGGATTCCTTTCAATATTAATATAAAAGTCACATTTTTCCAATAATCTTCCAACTACTCTAAAAAGTGTGTTTGTTGCACCGCCCAGTAACCTGAGTGTGATTATCCCACTTTTGAAGGGAAGTGTGTCATGCTGGCGCTGGTGGTGCTGATGCTGTCTCACACACTCACACACACACACACACACACACACACACACACACACACACACACACACATCAGACAGTCTGATAAAGGGGGAAAAAAGAACTGAAATTCCAGCTAATGAGGCTGAAAATCCTGCTCGTAAAAATCGTGAAAATAAAATGACTGCATTGGAGAAACACTCTCATACAAACACACACACACACATTCTCTCCCCCAAACACACACACTCACTGTATGTGAGATAAGCGCTCTTTGTCTCCCTTGTAGAGGAGTGTAACAGAGCTGGGTTTTATCTCTGCAGCAAACCAAAACAAAGAGACTCATGTGACGTGTCTGACTGTGTGTGTGTGTGTGTGTGTGTGCGTGCGTGGGGGGGGGGGGGGGATCCAACATGAAAAGGAGGATAAGCAACCTGCCAATGATAGAGAGGCACAGAGGGAGAACTAAGACCCCCGACTCTCTTTCTTTCTTTCTCACCATCAACATCTCTAGAAATTCTCTTAGACACACACATTTTGACCCACATTCCCAACAACCCCCAAGTGCACTGTGGGTAGTCCAGAGGAGAAGACTTCAAAAGGCAAATGAAGGGGAGGAACAAGCGACAAGGCCTAATTACTGGGCTAATAATTACACACACGCGCACACACCTTTCTACCTCCAGTCCTTGTCTTCCTTCCTTTCTCATCCCCTCCTTTTCTACTTCTTTCTCTCTCCTGTTCCGAACTCCGACATCAGAATGAGGTAATGAAATGGAAAATGTGGCTTTTTTTCTCACAGATGTGGGTGAAAGTGTGAATGTGAAGAGGAGGAAAAAGGTGGGAGGAGGAAGAGGAAGAAGACGACGAGGGAGAGGAGGAATAGGAGAGAGAAAGTGAGTATATTTCAGTGAACGGAGCCATAATGGAGTCTTTGTGTTTGGTTAAGAGCCATGAAATCACTGACTGCAGGCATGTACAGAGAGGGAGAGAGGAGAGAGAGAGAGAGAGAGAGAGAGAGAGAGAGAGAGAGAGAGAGAGAGAGAGAGAGAGCGAGAGAGAGGTGGTTTAGCTTTGCAAATTTAGTTTCAGTGGCAGATTTGGGAATTAAAAGCATTAACTTTTTTAGCTACACTCTTAAGTGTGTCTGTGTATGTTCCCCAAATCCAGTGGGTTATAAAGCGCATGTTCCTTTTGTAGTTTAATTTAATTAGTTGTCAAGTAAGCGCTCTCAAACCTAACTTCCTAAAACTGGTCATCAAGGTGTTCTGCCAAATCTGCCGATTCCACAAAGGTTGAGACGCTGTGAAAAACATCAATCAAAGCAGAAAGCAACAACAAATCTTCAGATGTGCTCAGTGGAGGGATTTTGATACTTTTGGACAGAGCCGGGCTGGTTATATAAATATGCAATACAATATGTAGTAAGATACAATATTTGTGATATCTGACAGCGAATCCAAAGCTGGAGCTGATTCTGCGATACCACCTTATCTAAAAAAAAACAAACTTTCTCTTTAACGCTTCTGTCGCCTACAAATGTTTCTGAAACTGATGACGAAAACAAGCCAAACAAAGAACAGAGGCAGAGCTGAGAGGGGAGAGCTGAACAGTCGCCAGTGCTGCCGTCCTCTCAAAAGGAAAAACAACAGATAATGCTGTTAAAACGGTCGCTCAAAATAGACCTACTCATATGAGAATCACAACCGCTTTAAAACAGAAGCATCACTTTCGTTTTGGAGAGCGGACACGAGGGCGCGGGGACAGAACACGGCCCGAAGGGAAAATGAGCTCATGTGTGAAAGGGATCCATTGATCAGAGCTTAGGTTTTATCTGTAGTTCATTCCTTAATGCCGATTGGCTCATTGGGACTGGGTCTGATCAGATGTGTTTCTCTTTGGTTTTTACTGCCTATGCACTTGAAGGTTGTAATGAATATTGTATGTAATATGCTATATAGAGACAACAGCAGTGTGCAAGTGGTTTGGTTCCAGAAGATCTGATAAACAACGTTAATATGTAAGAAGTGCAAGAAGAGTGTAACAGCAAATGAAGGCAATAAAACAAACATACTTCACCGGCTCAAGCTGAAGCACCCGGTAGACTACAGGAGAGCTCAGCAGCTATTGTGAGCTCTAAACCAAGCAGGCAAACTTTACTGTCTCAGCGTAACACTGACAAATCTTCGGAAAGACTTACTATATGTTTCCCAAACTCCTGTGAAAGCCATTAATGTAGGGTTGTCACCGACACACCCAGCTGCCAGAAAAAATGGTAGCAAATCCACTGATGTCTGCAGTCTGAGGCATCAACAGTATCAGCTTGTGAAGTCAGCTACACCCAAGGAAAGTGAGACGCTCTGATTGTAGTTTGTGGTTGATTCAATTCATAAGCAGAAGTGACTTTGGACATGGACACACACTTGCTTCAATGGGAATTAAACTGTGACATGTTCCTTCATTGCAACAAACACTGGCGCTGTAAGTTATTTAGAGTCAATCCCACAAAAGCCGTGATGCCGTTTCGCTAACACTTGCAAAAAAGCATCGTGGCCAGCGTTTTAAGGGACTTACGGAGCATTTCTAAGAATGAAACTAAATATCTGTGACCTGTTTGTAAAGTTTTAAGCCTCCTGTAGGAAAGAATTCTGATTTTTCTTTGGGATATGCTGACAAAAAGAAAACATAGAAAACACCAAAAAGCATACAGGGACTACAACTTGCATGTCATTGTATAACCCTGTGCTGTAGAATGATAATAAATAACCTTCTATGTTTTAACTCATCATGAAGGCAACACAAACATCCAGCATCACCCTCCAACCTGTGGCATCGGCTAACGTTAAGTTCATTTTCTATCAAGTTTAAACCTTTGACTGACTCAGCTCTGAACACCCCGTCCATCTTCAGTGTTATCTAATAACAAATTGGTTTCACAACATTTGTTTTCTTCGCAAATTGTGTAATAATTCAATTGTCAAGTGTCCGTAATCTGCAGATGCCTCTGACCGACCGATTGCGCCCACATGAACAGCCTGCTTGCTTCCCACACACACACACACACACACACACACACACACACACACACACACACACACCACAGGATGGAAATCAGTTTTATTTAAAGCAGTGGCAAACTTGCTAATCAAAGCGGCTTAGATGAAAAACTGCAGCTTAGACGGAAAAAGCTCGAAGGCGAAATCTGAACTCATGCAGGTGCTTTTTGATTTTTCCTCATTTACAAATGTCTGCTTTGAGAATCCCAGGTAAATAAAATGTTTGCACGGCCTCAGGCCCACTCACATCACTGTGACCATGGAGAGACACGCACACACCTGGGAGTTTCCCCTCATACTGCCGGTATACATTACAATCAAAGCACCACTGTCCTACATCATGTACACCACTACAAAGACTTCAAAGACCAGGAGCAGCAGAGTGTCACCCCCTTAAAGCCCACAGGGTGGATGAGTCCCTCCATCTGCTACCTTTGACTACCACAACTGTGACGCCTGCTTAGCAGCTCAACAAATTTCGAGAACTCAACCCGAGTGCCTGAGTACCCGAGTATCAACCCGAAATATCTTCAGCCTCATATCAAAACCAACAGCGCTGTCATCATTCAAGTGCCCAATTCAGCCGAACCCTGCGGAGTACAGTCACAAGCATGTGTTTGTGCAGCTATGAGAACACACAAACAGGGCATCGGTCCTGCTGCCCGGTGCAGTGGGCGCTTTCCACTGAAAGACCCTTTGTTTTGCTCGAGAGAAGCTAAAAAGAAGCTTCAGCATGACTGATCCAGAGGGGCGAGCTGAAATAACCCTGTGTGTTTCTGTAAGAACACAAAAGGCTACAATGTTAATATCAATAGGAAATGACCAATGGCCCAGAATGAAAAAATCCCTTTGGGTGATAAGAAATGCACGAAGAGAGGAGGAACAAGAGAGAAGAGTTTCATGAGGTTTAATAGGAGACATTTTAAGAGAAGTGAGACTAAAGCGAGCCCGACTGGTCAACAACAGACACCAGAATCATCCATTTGTGTTGTTGACTGACGCTCTGTTTCAGCATGTTCAGTGACTGTAAGCTACTAGCGTCATCAGAAGAGGGAAAAACAGAACTTCTACAGTGGCGGCTGCAAATCTAAAGGGTCTGCCATACAACTAATCGAAAGCAATAAACATCAGCGTCGTGCAACAGGAAATACATACGAGGAACAACGGGATCACTCTGTTGTTGTTTTGTCAAGTGTAAAAGTCTAGACCCTGAATATCAGCGTCCTGTATG